>NC_056734.1:496423485-496548809 GCF_019279795.1 Protopterus annectens
TTGTTTCTCAGAGAATTCTCATTCTATAAAACAGACTCCCTCATTCATGTGTAGCAAAGTTCCTCCCTATCCCTATTTAAGTGTAACTTGGACCAATGGATGGGTAATTGGAAAGTCAGCCCTGGTCTGGCTCCTATGTCTCTGATGTACAAAGGAAGTCATTAAATCACCCCTATAAATCAAATTAGTGAGTCACATTTGGGTTGCACGGCTAGACCTTTAAGGGCCCTAGTGGTTATTAACATAGTATACACCTATGAACCTTTGAAAGGATGAGTCATTATGCTAAGGACATAACTTCTGTACCTTATTCATTCAGTCTGTCCAATGAGACATGCAGGTCAAAGCTCCAAGCTATGATGCATCCCCGGTGGCTTCATGACAGGGAGACACTTCAAGAAAGGAGCATCACAGGATGCTCCTGCACTGGAGACAAAGTTCAATTTATATTGCTTGATGAAGGTATGAATGGAAGACCAGATGGTAGTCTCACAAATATCAACCACCAGAAATTGCAACAGTTCTCACTGAGTGTGCCCTTGGTTTGTTAAGAAGAGTCTTAATGTTGGCCACATAAAAGAAATGCAGTCTGACAGCCATCATGAAAGTGACACTTCAAAAACCTTTTTAACCAGTTTGTTTGGGGCAGAGTAGATAAACAGTGTTCATCTTTTGTAAATATTTTACTTCTATGAAAGTAGAAGCACAGTTGCTTGTGCATATCCAAAGTATGTAATACATACTCTCCTTTGTTTGCATAACTTGGAAAGAAGACTGGCAAATGAATAGGGTGTGAAATATTTGTTTCAGACGCCATGTTAGGAAAGAAGGATGGGTTTGTTCTAAGAGATACACTGTCTTTATGGTACACCAAGTAAGAAAAGATAATGATAGTGCATACAGTTCTGAAATCCTTCTGGATGAAGTGATAGCTACCAGCAAAACAGTTTCCACGAAAGATATTATTCACCAGAAGATGCTGGTTCAAATGGGGGTACACAGAGTACCTCTAAGACGAAATTCAGATCCCTATGGGGAACCGGATCTCTTATTAGTGGTCTCAGTAAGAAGGTTCCCTTAAGAAAGGCTTTGCAGAGCTTGTAAGGCTAGTGAATGCTAAAGGAAGCTAGAAATGGCAGGGAGCCAGACTTTAATCATAGAAAAAACTACAGCCTAAACCAAAAAGGGAGGCAAGAAAACACAGAATTTCTGAAACTGGGGCCAAGAATAGGCCAATGTTTTGTGGACAAGGCCAGGAATAAAATCTTTTCCATTTGCTGCGATTAACTTATAGCCAGAATTATTTTTGAGCAGCAGTTAGAAGTCTGCCTACCTCTGCGGGGAGGGAATTATCAATGGCCAAAACTGGAATTGGAGAAACCAAGCTGTTGCTTTCAGGTTGTTCAAGTCCAGGTGAGGCTTCCCAGAGGGGTGTAAAATTAAATCCTGTGCAGGACCTAAAAGTCAGGAAGACTGGCCTTAGAGGGGGAAATTATATGTGTCTTGGCCAGAAGGGGCTATGAGAATGACTGTTGCCTTGCACCTCATTGTTTTCTGCAGAAACCTGGACATTAAGGAAAAAGTCAGGGGGAATTGCTGTGTCAGAGTGCCCACTGGTGACTGTTCCAGAGGGGAATTGTAGTAAAACAATTGCTGCATTTGGTGTGGTATGTGGTGGCAAAATAGATCAAAGCAAGGAGTGCCCCAGTAATTGACTATCACTGGATTGAGGGACCACTTACGCGACAAGAGAAGATCTCTGCTGAGCCTGTCAAGCAAGACAACCAAGAACCCTGGGATGTGTGATGGCATTAGAAAGCACTGGAAAGCTATCTCCCACTGCCAAACCCTCACTGCTTCCAGACATAAGAGATAAGATCTGGTTCCTTCTTGCTTGTAAGTGTACCAAATTACAGTCATGTTGTCCGTTTGTAGGGATATCACACCCAGCAGAAGGCAGTCCTGGAACGCCAGCAAGACTAGGAGAACTGCTCTCAATTACGACAGAACTTGGACCATTCTCCCTTTCTCTTAGTTTTAGCCACTTCTGAATCAGGCAGCAGGAGGTCTTTCAGAATAAGTTTCTTCCTCCTGTCCACACCAATGATCTAGGTTCAAATGCTGCATACATTTTACAAATAACTGACAGGTGGGTACCTCCCCAAACAAACAACGAAGAGATCATGGAGATCTTGTGGTGTAATTTTGTGACAGCACATAGCACACTTCTTAAAACTAGCTTTCTCCATGACAGCAACTCTAGGCAAAATTTCAATATCTGAAACTATGATCAACACTAACACTGTAATCCAAAAATGCAAACTCTGGTCATAACTACTATTATTTATAAACTGCAAATACAGAGAAACTAAGTATTTAACTATGTAAATGTTAACACAACCAACTTTACTATCACACCAAGAAAAGTTTAGCAATGATGGGAAAGACTGCCATGAGAAAGGGGTTATTTTAAAAAAGTAGAACAGAAAAAGGAAACATTAGACAGTGCTAATCTTAAAATATATATATAAACAAGTACAAAAAACTTGTGGGGCAAAACAGACTATTAAAGAAATTCTGAGGTGGAGAATTTGCTACTAGTCATCACCTCCTTTTGCTAAGACGCCATATGAGATCTGGGTTAATTAAGGGAAGTGCTGCATTATAGGAGAGAGAGTTCTTACAGAGGCTTAAGGCTAGAGCACTAATACTGCAGAGTCATAATAGACACGCTGCTCGAGGAGCCACATGCCAGATCAGAGGGACTGAATGGACAAGATCAAAAGGTTACCACTTCATTTAACTATAAAAGTAAGTTTCGTTATTGATTACATTCACATCTTGCATTTTGTTTTGTACACAGTGCTTCAATGGCATGGATTCTGTTGTAATCTAATAGTGCTATGGCCATTAAATGTAGTCACTTGGTTAACTAAGATCTACGTACAAGACTCCATGACATAGGGAGAAATATCCAAGTCATACAGAGATAAAGCTCTGACTACAAACCAGCAGGGACAGATTTTAGTGTTTGTAGGACATAGGCACTTTCACTTCGAGCTGTGTAAAAACAGGAATAAACACCCTCTGAATTATGCCGACTGACACGAAATTCTTATTAACCATGTTTCTTCCCAAACTTATCATGATCACTTGCTGCCACCACCAGATTTACCCCTTTTTCCTCGCTCAACAAATCAGGATAATTTGTCATGCGACCAATTAAGTGAGACGTGATCATGATCACTGAAAACAAGGCAAAGAATCATGACTATTATATTGCTAAACCATGTGACTGATGGTCAGTTGAGCAACTACCATTTTTACACTTCTAATTTATAAAACTCTGTGTGTTATTCAAGTGCCTCGCACTGTGGCATGCAGAATATAAGTTCATCTTTTGTGTGGACATGGACGAGTCGGCACTGGCCAACTGGACATCTTGGCACCAGACTGACAACTCGATTCCGTCAACTTGGCATCGGGAGTACGACTGAACTAGGGAGTTTATTTTTCGAGATTATTCAACTAAAGGCAGAGATGTCCAGTATCGGTTTGTACTAGTTTTTCGTTAATCACTACTGTTTGAACTTGAAGAAAGTCAGGTATACTTCAGTAGTTATGCAATCCCTGGTAAAAATCTGTTACAGTAAAGCGAAAAATAAACAGTAAGTAACTGGCAGTAAACTGTGTACACCAAGTGTATAACCTACAATCATTTGGACATCTTTTATTCAAGCTATTTAAGAAACTGTGTGCTATTTTTTTTATAAACTGTTGCTTTTTTTAATTTTTATCATTTTAAGAGTAAAATTCTAAAAAGATTTCAGTTAAGGGTATAATGTATTAATTATTCCTACGGTGTTATTTTTAATTTCTTTATGTAAATTTTTTACTTTGTTTCACTATTCAAAAATTGAAAAAAAGGGTTTATTTCTTTATGAATATTGGTTTTATTCAAAATTTGGTACCATCAATTGGACTTGATCCATATTTTCTTTTAAATGTTTTTTTTGCTGAAAAAAGTAATATTTTTTTTATTAAAGGTTAACCTCATTTAAAATGTCTGACAGATATAAGTGAAAGCACAACTTTGGTTTTGAAAAAATGAAAAAGAAAAAATTGAAAAGAACTTGAGTAAAATTAAAGGTTCATTGCTTAAATATATATATATATATATATATATATATATATATATATATATATATATATATACACACACACACACACACACACACACACACAGCTGCCAAGCAATATGGCTACCCTTTGTCAATCAAAAGATTTCAATTGTGACAATCACAGGTCTGTAAATCAAAAAACAAAAGAAGATCAAGTTAATGGGAAATTAGAAACAAAACAGACAGATTCTACACTGTCAACATTTGATGTAACTGCAAATCAAAGTAAATCAGAACCTACAAGTGATTTAAAGAAACATCTGTTACTGTTTCACCATCAGGTTTCAGTACTGATCCAGCTAAATGGGAAATAAATGTACATCTCATTCATTACTTCACCCAAACTATGCCATCTCAAAATTTGGAATCCAAACTGAAATCAACATCTAAACAGTTTGTCAAAAAACTAAGATATATATATATCTTTTAACAGGAAAATGAGTAATGGCAAAGTATTTAAAAGACACTGGCTAATATTCTCAGAATCCACAGCAAAAGTGTACTGTTATATGTGCATGTTACTTAGAAGTGGGTGTGATGAGTTATCTAAATCAATTTCAAACTGGATTTGATGACTGTAAAAATGCACATGCAAGGATCACATCTCATGAAAAATCAAATCATCTCACTGCAATACCTACAATACTACAATGCCAAAAGTCTTTACGAATTGATAGAGAATTGCAAATGGAAAAGCAAAAATTAAGTAATTACTGGGCTGAGGTTTTAAGAAGGGTAGCTGTGGTGGTTAAATTCCTGGCAAAAAGAGGTTTGCGTTTTCATGGGAATAACGAACTGCATAACAACCCTAACACTGGCAACTTCCTCTGGTGCATTGATCTTTTGTCACAGTTTGATCCTTTTCTCAAAGAACACATAAAAAGATATGGAAATCCAGGCAGCAGAAATATTTTGTACCCATCTTCAACCACATATGAAGAATTTATAAATTTATTAGGATTGAAAGTGTTGACGCAGATCAAATCTGAAATTAATGAAGCAAAATATTTTGGATTGAGTATACATTCATCCCCAGTTATAAGTCACACAGATCAGTTGTTATTTGTTATGTATCAAATGATGGCGAAGTAAATGAGAGCTTCTTAATGTTTGCTCCCATTGAAAAACATAGTGCTAAATATCTTTTGACAGAGTAACATCATCTTCTTTCGGTGTTAGGGGTTGCCACAGCAGATCACCTGTCCGCTCATGACTGGCAGTGGAGTTTTACAATGTCGAGTTGATAGCCCAACGCCCACCCTTCCACTAAAGGCATACACATGGACACACTCACACCTAGGGCCAATTTAGAGTATCCAATCCACCAACAGCATGTCTTTGGGATGTGGGAGGAAACCAGAGCACCCGGAGGAAACCCACGTGACCACAGGGAGGACATGCAGACTCCGTACAGAAGGCATCCCAGCCAAGGATCGAACCGGAGAACCTCTTGCTGTGAGGTGGCAATGCTAACCACTGCACCACTGCGGCTGCCCTTTGACACAGTAACATCTACATTTGACAAACATGGAATAGACCTAGCAAATTGCAGATCTCAGTCATATGACAATGCCAATAACATGAGTGGGATACATTCTGGACTCCATGCCAGAATCAAAGAAGTCAACAAACTGACACTATGGGTTGTATGTGCTGCTCACAGCCTAAATTTAGTAGGGATCATGTCTGCAGAAAGCTGTTTGGCCGCCTTTTATTTTTTCTGCTTTATGCAGTTGCTCTACACATTCCTTGCAGCCTTACCACAAAGATGGTCTAAACTAAATATGATGGAAAGCGCAGTTTCAATTAAAAATCTATCACATACAAGACGGTCATCCCGATATGATGTTGTCACATCACTGAAGGTAAATTACAATCAAATCTGTGCAACACTACTAGATATCTCAGAATGTCAAAAACAAAAAAAACAACAGGGGTTCGTGAAGCAAAAGCTTTGATAAACAAGCTAAATAGCTTAGAAACAGCATTAATGACAGTCATTTGGAAAGTTATTCTGAAAAAAATATTGATAAGAATAAAGCACTTCAGAAACCTGGAACTGAGCTGTGCACAACTGTGAAATTATTTGCTGGACTTCTGGATTACTTAGTTGAGGTATGAATCAAGGATAAACTTGATGACTTTGAAAAAATGGTTAAAGACCTTGTTCAAAATTCTGATTACAAACATTGCAAAGACCGAAATCGGAAAAAAAGCAACCGTTTGAAGAAACACCAAAGGAACTGGTACAAGAATTGACTGCAAAAGATGCATTTCAAATTAACATTTTTTATAGTATTCTAGATGTACTGGTTACAGAAATGACAAAACGGCGTGCAACATACAGTATGTTGCATGATACCGTCAGCTTCCTTTCAGACAGATCTCTAACAAAAGATGAAGTTAAATCGAAAGCCAGAGACTTAGTTAATATCTACTCATGAGACTTGGAATAAGACTTCTTTGATGAGTTTCTTAAGTTTTCCTAACTGTACAAGGATAACAAATCAGTAGTTGAAGTGACTCAACTGATAAAATCTCAAATAAATGATAAACTTGTTACAAGTTTTCCAAACGTACATATTGCATTGAGGATTTTTCAATAATTGGAACAAATGCAGAAGGAGAAAGATCATTTTCTAAACTTAAGCAAATTAAGAAATATATGTGCTCAGCTATGAGCCAGGATCAGCTATAATCTCTGGCTCTTTTGTGTACTGAAAGTGACATTACTCATGATATGGACTTTGAGGATATTACTAAAGACTTTGCTGAAAAGAAAAATCAAAGAGAGAATATTTCTTAGGAAATACCTAATCAAATTTTGAATTGTTGGTTCTGTAATGTAATTTTGAATTTCAGATAAATTAGATTTCTGCCTCCCACTCTTTTTTTTTCTTATTAATTTATTTTTTTCAATTTGTTTGCCTCGTTTGTAGGCCCTAACTATTTCTTAGCCCCCTAGGCACTGTGCCTACAGAAACTAATGGGAAATCCAGCCCTGCAACCCAGATGATTTGGATCAGAGTAGTGACCCTTGCACTGGTGAAGTTGGCTTGGGAGGACTGGAGTAAGCAACCAATGCTGGCTCATCCCCCCTAGTGGGAAGGGTGGCAGCCTGATCTGCTGCATGTATGGCACCCAGAAGTGGCAGTTGGCTCTGCCTACACAGCATTACAAAAGGAAGGAAGTTCACTCACTCAATAATCTGCCCATTCACAGTAGCAACCATTAGATTTACTCATAGATGATGGGAATTAGCAATACGGGATCTCACACACACATCAGAGTGCCACATGGGATCTACTAGACCAATGGCAAAATTACCCAACCCATCTGAGTGCCTAGATAATGGTCCCACTACAAGATGGCATGCACTCCTCAAAACTAGTCACCTGAGAGTATTGCACTGCTAGACTAATCTCTAATGCAGAGAGAGGACCCCTATGAGGTGATGGTGTGAGCGGCCTGCCTGGACATAATGACAGTGTGACTGTCTGGATGGGGAGGATGATCATCACCAGGCAAATAGGGTAAAAAGTATCCCAAAAAATTCTACGTACATCAAGAAATTGAAACAGAAAGCAAACATAAATACACAGAAGTGACTGTGGTGTGGACCATCATATAAATTAAAATGGTACTACAGTGATTTATAGGAATAAGATACACACATACACACACACACAAAATAAACATATCTGTGTGTAACATAATTAAAATACACTCGGCACAAAATTCCATATTAGGATGCTTTATAGCAAGAGAAAATCATTTTACACACCTAACAGAAGCAGACCAGTAGTTCCTTTGACTTCACTAAGCAAAATCTCACCTGTGAAAATCAGCAAAGAGGAAAACAATAATGTAATAACAAATAAATGAAACTGAAACTAGACATCACCAAACATTTGTAAAATGGAACATAATAAAATTAGAATCACTAATGAAAATGAAAATTTACTTAATATGCACAAATCTGTCAGATGCGTTACTTGATGAGCTATTTTTACAATAATGCACAGTCGGCAAATATTCCTCTTAAAAGACTGCTTTAAATTCAAGTGACAACTTTTTGATGGTCAAGACAGGGATCTCTTTGACCACAACATACCTAACACCTACAGAAAAATCTGTAGGATAAGGGATATACTAGCACAACAAAGAATCACCATTTTTATCACAAAGCCTAATCAAATCCAATAATAAACTTAACATTTACAGATGGTAGGTTTTTATGGTATACAAATAAAGCAACATTTCACATCAGTACCTGGAGGTCAACACTAATCAACAGTACATGAATACTAACTTTTAAGGTCATTAAGTACTAAAAAAAACACTAAAACCAAAGCAATCAAAACAACATTTTAAAAATGTTTCAGCAGCAAATGCAAATCACAGTACACCTTTAGTCTATATCTACCAGCAATGATGAATAAGATGACACAGAAAAAGGACATGGGACTAAATCATCTGAAGACTGGTCTGGCTATATTGCAAAGAGCAACAGAGCCCTGATGATGACCCAGATTACTGGAGTTTAAGTGGAAGCTTGGGTAGTGAGTGAGCCGGGCAGGGTATATGGCAGTAAGTGGCTTATGGATCATCCATCCCAGGGGAAGCATGGAAATCTGGTCTATGTGCAGCACTTGGAGAGGGAACATGTGTTTGATCTTGATGAGCTATTTCAGCAGTAATCCTCAAAGGAAATGTAGCTACCTGGTGAGAGAGTATGCAGCATACTCATTTTCCTGCTAGAATGTGGTCAACGCAAAACCGTCATGTAGACAGCATGCCCATCAGTTGCCAAGTGGCAGTGTGTTAAGGGTTCATTAGAAAAGTCTTTATTGTTGTCTAAACGACACCTTATTTTGGTCAATTCTCATATCAAGTCAAGAGGGAACAAATGGGACTTACTGGTCATGAGAGGTTTGATGGCTGGTAGGCAGTAGGGGAACAATGAAATGAAAAATATCACCTGCAAGTAAATTTAAATAAAATGTTGTCAAAGTGGTGCAACAGTTTGCATTGCTACTTCACAGAGAGCACTTAGTTCTCTAGCTTGGCTCATGTTTGGGGTACCATTTGTGTGAAGTCCTCATGTCCTCCCTGTGTTGGTGTGGTTTTCAATGAGTGCTCTGGATTCCTTCTACATCCCAAAGTCATGCTGTAGATCAAGTGTCATCATTTAAAACTGCCTATATGGGGGTCTACCTATATACCCAGTGAAAAGCTACATTCAGTTCAAGATGGCTTCCTATGCCTTGCATCCGCTGTGTGGAGAGACAGGTTCTGGCTCCCCCATAAGCTTGTACTAGATTAAGCAGGTAATCTATGAATGAATAAATGAATGAATGAATGAATGAATGAATGAATGAATGAAATGTTGGCATACTGAGACCTCAACTTTTCATCATAATAACTGAAACAGCAGCTTTTAAGCTGATATTCTGTTATTCAAAACGGTAAGTACAAGTAAGCAGCATAGGTTATAAAACTTGTGTTAGCAAGAAAAAATAAGGTACTTGTTCTCCAACCTAATCAAATGACATAAAACAAGACACTAACTCACTGATGATGCTTTTAAGTGCTTTAACTGAAATAAAGGTCAGTTTTGTGCTCCAGAGGGATAAAGCCAGACTACAATGTAAAGAGACCTGGACTCAGTTACTGGCTCAGGCATCTGATGCTCTGACAGGAGAGGACTGACATCCCCCTCTCAGAAGGGAAAGAGCCACAATGCAGTTGGACTTCTCCTGGTGAAGGACAGAGAAACCAGTGTGAAGTGCTTCCTGAGGGTGGACGGGGCAGCTTGCCAATATCAGCCCTTTACAGAAATGAAGGGAGGTTTTGGAGCAGTTCATCCACTGCATGCCCCACCCACTGAGTGTTACTAGGGGGAATGGTTGGGGTGGAAAAATTAAGCAAAAACCCTGTACGCAGCAGTGTGATGGGAACCCGGGACACCTTTATCTTCTCACCAGCCTCGATAATTATTGGAGAAAGTCCAGGGGAGACCAGTAAAGGTCGGAAAATCTGACAAACAAGGAGAGGAACACAGTCCCACTGACAGTCAGTTGTGGGAGCGAAAACGACTTGTCAAAAAAAAACTGAAATACAACCCACAAGAGATTAACAAACATCTATGTATTACATAAGGGCACCTTGCACAGCCTCGTGCAGTATGCAAGGAGTGAAACATTCTAAAAAGTTCACTGAACTAATATGTCTCAATTTACAATTAATCATCACAGGGACTGCTAAGTATTTCTGAGTCACATATATTTACTATGTATTTGCTGTTTCATCTATAAACCCAAGCAGTCCCCATTGAAAGCTCATTTGTAACCCCTCCAAAGTGTCCCTCCACACAAAGCGGGTGCAATCCTTAGGAAATCATCTTGAACTGAATACAGCTTTTCACAGTGTATACAGGTAGACCCCCACATGGGCAGTTTTAAAGGATGACTCTTGATCTACTGCATGACTTTGGGATGTAGAAGGAAACCAGAGCACTCATTGAAAACCACACCAACACAGGGAAGACATGAGGACTTCACACAAATGGTACCCCAAACTTGAGCCAAGCTAGAGAAAGTACAGTTTTGTACCTACCATAAATGTAGATGTCCGATAGGTATGCATCTGCAGTCCTAACATATGGGTTGTCCTGCCTCAGGCAGCCCTTCGGTCGGCCGGATTCCAAAGTCTGGGTCTGGCCTCGGCTGATGTCGCACTTCACCCGACGTCATAGCTGCTGTTTATTGGGTATAAAGGCATCAGCCGACGCCATTTTCCTCAGTGTTTCATGCCCCAGATGCCAGGTGCCCTCAAATATTCCAAACAGTAGAGAGCAAACAATATATATATATATATATATATATATATATATATATATATATATATATATATATATATATACATATATACAAACAAATACACCATAATAGTTTCCCCCAGCTAGCTAAAAGAGGGGTAAATACCCTAGAAGTACCACAGAGGGGAAGGAGGGTGGGTAATCCTGACTGCAGATGCATACCTATCGGACATCCACATTTATGGTAGGTACAAAGCTGTACTATGTCCTTCAAGGATGCATCTGCAGTCCTAACATATGGGTAGAATACCATAGCCAAACTGGGGGAGGAGGCACTAAGACAAAGATGGTGTCGTTAAGATCCCTTGCAAAACAGCAGTTGCAAAACCTGCTCGGGATCTAGAGTATAAGGGAAGATTGTAATGCTTGGCAAATGTATGCACGGAGCTCCAAGTAGCAGCCTCTAAAATGTCTTTGGTAGCCACTCCTCTTAGGAAAGCTGTAGTGGTGGCTGTAGCTCTTGTGGAATGAGGTCTGATATTTTCAGGAGTTGTCTTTCCATGAAAAGAGTAACAAAATCGAATACAATTTCCTATCCATTTTGAGATTGTCTGTTTTGAGATTGCTTTCCCTTGCATTCCTGTTGCATATGCTACCAGAAGCTGGTCAGTTTTTCTGCTGGTCTTAGTTCTGTCCAGATAGTAGCGTAATTGTCTGTGCACATCCAAGGTATGTAGCAGTCTTTCCCCCCTGTTCTGTGGGTTGGGGAAGAATGTAGGTAAATGAATCGCTTGGTTCAATGCCACTCTGGAGACTACTTTTGGCATAAAGGTAGGGTTAATTCTCAGAGAGACTCTATCCTGATGGAAGATTAGGAAAGGTTGCACTGCCATTAATGCCTGTAACTCAGATACCCTTCTTGCTGAAGTGATTGCTAGCAGGAAAGCAGTTTTCCAAGACAAGAACTGTAGTTCTGCTGTTGCTGCTGGTTCAAAAGGGGGAAGTGTTAACTTTTCCAACACAAAGTTGAGATCCCATGTTGGTAAAGGTGGTTTCCTTGAAGGTTTTACATTTTTGATTCCTCTCAAGAACTGCCTGAGTAACGGATGAGAAAAGACAGGAGGGTCCATGTTGTATTCTGCTGAAATTGCTGATGCATGAATCTTAATGGAGGAATAAGACAGGCCATTGTGGAACAGTTCTGCTAAGTATTCCAGGATGTGTGCTATGTTCACCAATGAGACATTTTCTCCTTTGGTTGCACTCCAAATGAGGTATCTTTTCCACTTGGCTGAATAAGTTTTCCTAGTGGAGGGTCTGCGTGCCTCCAAGATAATGTCCTTAACCCTCTGAGATAAATATGGGTTATTTTGTTTTATGCAATATTCCAAGCAGCTAGCTGCAGAGTTTTCAAGTTTGGATGTAGGATCTTGTAGTTGTTCTGTGTTAGAAGCAAGGGACATAGAGGTAGATGCCATGCGCGTGTCCGTGACATGCTTCTCAGCAGTGGGTACCAATGTTGCCTCGGCCAGTCTGGAGCTATCAGGATTATCCTTGGCTGATCCTCTCTGATCTTCATTAGTACTTGGTACATCAACGGAAGAGGTGGGAATGCATATGCTGTCAGGTTTTTCCAGCTGAAGGAAAGGGAGTCCACCCTCCAAGCAAGTGGGTGGTATGCTCTTGTGCAGAATTTCTTCAATTGGTGGTTGTGTGGGGAGGCAAACAGGTCTATTTCTGGCAGTCCCCATTTCTTTGTTATGGCTTTGAATACGTCTGGATGCAGCATCCATTCGTGAGCATCCGTGGTAGTTCTGCTTAAGGTGTCTGCTAGAGAATTTTCTTTTCCTGGTACAAATCTGGCCTGAAGTTGAATGTTTAGATTCAGGGCCACATTCCACAGGTCCATTGCCATCCGGCATAGAGGATATGAGTGTGTACCTCCCTGTTTGTTGATGTACCACATGACTGTGGTATTGTCCGTCCTTATCAGCAGATGACCCTGTTGAAGTAGTGGTCTGAATGCCTGGATCGCATGTTTCACTGCCAGCATCTCCTTTAGATTTATGTGTAGTCTCAGCTGGTCTTGGGTCCATAGGCCTTGTATACATTTGTCCACCATGTGTGCCCCCCAGCCTAGGTCTGAGGCGTCCGTGGTGATGGTCTGGCTTGGATGAGGTTTTTGGAAAGGCAATCCTCTGTTCAACTGACAGGCCTGAGCCCACCACAGGAATTCTTGCTTCAGGCATGGAATTATTGGAATCTGGGCTTCTAGACTGTGCTTGTGTTGAGACCATACATTCCTTAGGTACCATTGTAACTTCCTCATATGCAGCCTGGCATGCGGAATCAATATTATGCAGGATGCCATGTAACCCAGGGCTTGCAGGACTTTCCTTGCAGTAAGCTGAGTTTGTTTAGTTAATGTCATGAAGTAACCTGGTAGTTGCTTTTGTTTTTCTTCTGTGAGAAAAACCATCTGAGTTGATGTGTCCAGTTCTGCACCCAAGAAGGTTATCCTTTGGGATGGTACTAGTCTTGACTTTTGCATGTTGACTGTGTATCCCAAGGCTTGCAATAGTTGTATGACATTTTCCAAACCTTTTGTTAATTTTGCCTTGTTGTCCGCTTGTATTAGGCAGTCGTCCAGGTATGGATAAATTTGAATTCCCTGAAGCCTGCAATAAGCAATTACTGATGCCAGGCATTTCGTGAATACTCTGGGCGCAGTAGATAAGCCAAAGGGCAATGCTGAGAATTGATAATGCTCTGATCCTGCAAGAAATCTGAGGTGTCTTCTGCAATCTGGTCGTATAGGGACGTGCAGGTATGCCTCCTTGAGATCTAGAGTCACCAGCCAAGACTCCTTGCCCAGCATGGGAAGAAGCTGCTGGAGGGTCAGCATTTTGAATTTTGGAACAATGAGGTATGTGTTCAGTGCAGACAAGTCGAGAATAGGTCTCCATTGATTTTCTTTTCTTGGCACAAGGAAAAGCCTGGAGTAAAATCCTTGGCCTTGTTCCATTGGTGGTACCTTTTCTATAGCTCTCATACTTAGTAAGTTGTTGATTTGTTTTAGAGCTTCTGTTTTTTGGCTTGGTGGCAGGTTTGGCATTCCCCTCTTTTTTGGTAGAGTGTGAAAGTGAAACCTGTAGCCCTTGTCTATTGTTTTTAAAGTCCATTTGTATCCTGTAATGTAATGCCAGTTGTCTGAAAATCAGGCTAGCTTTCCGCCCAAGGGAGCTTCCAGTTGTTCCCTGGTAGGCGGTACCAGAGCCAAGTCATTGTGTCTGTCCTGTGGAAGTGGTTGTAGTTGAATCTGTGGCAGTACTTCGCTGGTTGGTAGGTTGCCACTGATGTCCCCTGTAGGCACCCCTAGATTGATTTCTGCCTCTGTGTGCTCTGGAGCTGTCTGGAAAGGACCAATTCTTCGAGGGCCAATTTCTGCTAAACCTCGGAGGTTGGACCTGTAAGAAATCCTTGACTGTTTGGACAGATTTTGCTTTTTCTTCCACCTTCTTTAGAACCTCCTGTGCAGGGGAGCCAAACAAACTTTGTTTCTCCATGGGAGCATCTAGGAGTTTTGATTTAACATGGTCTGGTAATGATTGTTCTTTTAACCATGCATGTCTTCGAATCACTGTTCCAGTCATAGCTGATCTAAAGGAAGCCTCCAGTGCATCATAGCCACATTTTAAGAAATGGTTACTGACCTGCTGAGAGTTATATACCAAATCCTGAAGAGACTTGCGGTCTATAGGTTCAGGAGAGGACAGTTTTTTATTTAGCTGGTCTAACAAAAATTCCTGATACTGAATCATGTGAAATTGACAGTTTAAGGCCCTAGCCGAAAGAGCAGCAGAAGTATAAACCTTTTTACCCCATCTCTCTAATGCTCTAGATTCCCTTTCAGCGGGAAGAGGGTTTTTGGCAGAAGCAGCTGCCACACCTTTAGGGCCCTGTGAAATGGTTTCAGGGTCTGCAACAGGAGCCTTATACAAATGGTAGTGTGTGTCCGGGACCCTGTAATATCTGTCAGGCTTGGCAGGGGCCGGAGGAAGAGAATCAGGTGCAGTGCAGGCATCATTAAATGCATCATCAACGACTGTTAGTACTGGAGGAATGGCTAAAGGCCTATGCTGAGGTAAGTGTAAAAATGTCCTTAGCCTTTTCCTTGAATCTGAAAAATCCTGGCCCTGCCATTGGAAGTGTTCCCTCATAGCATGTAAAGTTTCCCCAAAAGAAAATTCTTCACGAGGAGAAGCAGAAGGAATGGAGTCTTCTGCATCAGAATCCTCATAAGGAGAATATGGGCCTTCCTGAGGGTCTGAAATGTCTGAGCCATCTGAGGAATAGTCTGTAGAGACAGGTTCTGGGGGTTCAGTCCTAGGCCTCTTATCTGAAGGGGGCTGAGAGGCCCTGTCTGGCTGAGGTTGGGATCCCCTGATCAAAGAAATGAGATCCTCAGCCAGGCTGAGTATTTGAGAACTAGAGGTAGGCCCATGTGAGGTAGTTTTAGCAGGTAAGGCCTGATTTAGCTGCTTTAGCCCTGGCAAAAGCCTTGATGGACATAGAAGCAGGGGGTCTAGCAGCCCCACGTGCAGGGGTAGATATGTCTAAAGGGATAGTGTCTGACAAGTCCTGGGTGCCTGCTACTGTAGCAGTAAATTCAGTAGCCGATTCAACCATGCTCTGTGAGGCCTTGGCTGTAGGAGGCATGCTTACGGCCGAAGGAAGAACCGAGGACTCGGTTTCAGCCGAAACCGAGACGCGGTTGGCCTGACCGTGGTTTCAGCCGAAACCGCGGGCCGCGAGTGTCGGTCCTTTTCCTTGCGCTTTTTAGCTATTTGAGAAGTCGGAGTTTCCGACGGCATTTTGTAAGCAAAAGCGGGACCAAAAAACTCCTCTGCAAACTCCGACCGACGTCTAATTGTCCGTCGGTTGAAGGAAGCACAGGCTAGACAAGCTGATACGTCGTGGTCTGGGCCTAAACAAGGAAGGCAGTAAGAGTGGAAATCCTTAGGAGGTATTTGTTTTCCACAAGTTAAACAATTATTTACTTTTTCTGAAAGAGTCCCCAACGGGGTACTTAGCTTTTTAGAAGTCTTCGGTAGTAGAAATCTCTGGGTCTGACCGACCGGCACTTGCGAACAGCTTCTGCTTCGGGCACCACGCGGCAAGAAAGACTGAGGAAAATGGCGTCGGCTGATGCCTTTATACCCAATAAACAGCAGCTATGACGTCGGGTGAAGTGCGACATCAGCCGAGGCCAGACCCAGACTTTGGAATCCGGCCGACCGAAGGGCTGCCTGAGGCAGGACAACCCATATGTTAGGACTGCAGATGCATCCTTGAAGGACATCTAAGTGCTCTCTGTGAAGTAGCAATGCAAACTGTTGCACCACTTTGACAACATTTTATTTAAATTTACTTGCAGGTGATATTTTTCATTTCATTGTTCCCCTATGATTGAACTGCATAGGAAGCTGTATAATTCAGTGATTCATAGAAGTCCATACTGCACAACATCTGGGTAGAGTAGAGCATCACATGTTTATGTGGCTACTAGTTGCATATATCCACTAAGGTCTGCATGGAGTCTACAGTGTATACTGTAAACCAAGCACATCAGACCTGTATCCATGCATCTTGGTGCTAATTTGTTGATTGGTTCAAGGGCTATCTTTATGCAAGTTATTCCAACTGCTTTGGCAGACAATGCACAGACAGTTAACATAGCGTTCAACACTATGTTAATTATGCATACCTCTGAATATCATGTTTGCCAAGCAAAGCAACCCTGATGAAGTGGGCAGAATAGCTCTGCTACACCACAGCTCTGGTCCATGAATCCCAATAACTGTACCAACCTCAAAATGTGCTTTATTTTATTTCATATATGTTAGGCAGTGTGTGCACTAGTCCTAGGACCCTTTCCAAAATAAAAATAAAACATAATAAGTACAACATTGATTTCTGCATTAAAAAAGAGCAGATGTTGGCCGTTTATTTCATAATGTATACTGTTACTCATTTAGTTGCTTATATAACAAATTAACGTTAAACGCAAACACAGCTGACACAGTGGCATTATTTGCAAATGGATATGCTCAATCTAATCAAGATTAAGCAACACCTTAAGGGGTCTAAAATAAAATCAGTTTATACAACTACATTTAAAATGTCTTTCAGAAGCCAAGCCCATGCTGAATGTGTGCAGACAACCTGAATTTCAAAGTTAACTTGCTATATACAAAATTAGAAAAAAGATGCATCATATTAAAGAATCTAAGAACACTAAAAAAGAAATTAATCTTTCCTCCCTTTTCTTATTGTATTCTTTAGTCTCAAACTCTGTGACAACAGTCACGAGTGAACGTGATTCTTTTTAAACGTTATACCTTCAGAAACATGGTATTTCAAATTGAAAAAAAAAGATTTTACAACTCACAAACACTTTGAGAAACTGCTATGTAAATGGACTGACACAATTCTCAGATGTGAATTAATTCTTCAAACTCTCAGTGATAAACAACTGCATACAAATCAGAGGTAGTTAGTGGTATTGGATTTCTAGGCTGCAGTCACTCTCAAGTAAGATTATTTATTTTCAATTTTTTTCCCCTTAAGAGTAGTCGACTTTTCCATTTTGTGATATGGAACTCCAGCAAAGAGTTCTGATCGCTATTACAAAGAAAATAAATAAATATCTGATGACTTGGCTAGACTATTTTTAAAACAGCCCAGCATTTATGTGTACACTCCCACAAAAAAATAAGGTGATTATACCTTATTACAAGGTCCCTCACCACTTTGGAGGGGTTACAAATGAGGTTTCAATGGGGACTGCCTCGGTTTATAGATGAAATAAAAGAATGCGGAATGACTTGCAGATGGGACTGCAAACATAGGAGAAAACATTTTTTTAACTAAATGCTGTAAATACATCACTATCTACATTCACCTCTCATCTGCCACAAAACTAGAAATTGTAACTAACAAGATATACCCTGCAGGTATGAATACCCACTCAATCTAAAATGTCTTTAGCAAATCATAAAGTACATGACCAGTCCCAGCACCAAATACAAACAATCACTCAGTATTTGACCTTGTTACAACTATCATAGCTTGCAGATGCAAAAAAAAAAAAAAAAAAACAAACTTGCCTAGTAACTTTAACACATTGTCCAGTTGTTGCTAATTGGTCTCAAACACAAAAGAAACCATACGAAATAGTAACAGGCAGATTTATTCCTGGAACTAGAGAATTCACACATCACAGACTGGTAACCGCTATATATTCAAACAAACCTGAATATTAACTGTCACCTGCTCCACTAATCATTTAACAATAATTCAACATAATTATTTCCCTGTGACACTGAATTGGACACAAATGCCCGTGGCTTTCTAAAAGCCTAAAACAAATAATGAAACATACAGCTACATTCTGGAAAACTTGGTAAGTTAACCTAAAAAACAACTGGAACTAAAACTTCAAATAGCTTGCAAAACACAAATGCTGCCAAGGTAACATATGCTAGAAACAAACAAACTTAACTTCCCACCCAGGTTCTTCTGGCATGCCATTAAAGAACTAACTGGTCATATCACTGATAAAGTGCCCAAGCAGCTTCTTCAGCAAATTCTCATTCTGTATCAGAATATAAAACCTTTCTGAATCAGCTCCTCCTTTTTAATTATAAGATCTCAGATTCATGCAATTTTATGCACTTGCAGCCATCTACCCCATCATTTTATTTCAAAGAAATTTCAGATTAAGGAATTAAAAAGTTATAGACAAACTAGACAAAAAGACAGGCGTCAGATTAAGCACACTTCATCCAGCCTACTGGAGGATGGCCTCCCGAAACCTTTCTAAACCATTAGTGTTTATCCTTGAACTATCCCTTGTCTACTGACATTATAATACCTTCATTCAAACATACCACTCTTCTACCTCTTAAGAGTCAAAAGGTCAACAGGTCCAATGCTAACCTCTGCCTCTTACAAAATTTTGACTAAAGTATTTTACAACCAATTGGCCAAACACAAAAATACTATGGACTTCCCTATGACAAGCACCAAAGAATAGCTTTAGCACAACCACTACAAAATGCACAGTAACAGCTACCTGTACAATATGAACTGTATGAGAGTAAACCTTTTTTCTGAAGGGATGTGAATTATGACCAAATAATGTACATTAAAACTGATCTTTGGAAGATGGTGTCATTAGCCATGATGCTCCTGAACAAGGGGGTAGCATCAAGTAAAACATTACCTGTTTTTTTAAACAAAGAGGAGGATTAGTTTTGTATAGTAATCACCTGAAGTGTAAGGGTGGGGGTGCAATACAAGTTACGACCTTGAGCCTCTAAACAATATACTGACTGACAATGAAAGAAAGAGTTAAGTCAGGAAGAATATTCTAAGGCCAGATAGAGTCCTCTGCTAAGAATCCTGCACAGAAAAAGAGAGTTTCAGAGAATAAGAAATGCCCAGACATAAACAGAATGGATAAATGTTAATCTCAGTGGATACCTGTGAAAGATCGAGATCAAGGGAAGTATTCAATTAAAGTACCCAACAACTACAGCCCTTTTTCCTTATGAGGAAATAGAAAGGAGGGTGACACTGGTAAGTAACAAATTCATTTTGATAACCATCTATAAAAGGGACTGTGTGCTGCCTAACAAATACAAAGTGGTAACCTATACAGTCTGGCAGAAAGCATATTTTCCAGCAAAGACAATTTGACTATTAGCATGTCCATCAAAGGCCATAAAAGGGAAGAAAACTATACTTATATAAAAATTATCTGCAGATGGTGCTAGTGATCAAACAATTACGAAAAAACTTTGTAGTTAACAGGCTAGTATAAACAGTCACCCAGAAATATTAAAAAGTGTCTCACTCTAAAGAAAGCAACCATAATTTCCGATATCTAAACTAAGATAGTCTTATGAAAAAATAACCATATATTGTACACTCAACCTGACTATGGGTTGTTTAGTAAAGAAAGACAGAAATGTAAGAGCTTCAGCTCTACTATACTGCAATGATACAGGTAACTAATAGCGACTGCAACCTTGAATTCTGAGAATTTACATGGATGAAATTGACACCCAGGAATCACAGGGTGACCAAGAAGAGGATAATAAAACAGGAAAGCAAATGTCCTACTGTTGTAAAAGTAGAACAAGTCAGGATGACAGCCCCGAACCTGTAAAAAAATACTTGATGTTTTACTGTCCAAGGCAGGGCCTCAAAACATAATCATGTATCTAAACAGGTGTTACGTGCACATTTCGTCTCAATTTGACGGGAAAGCTGAAGGAAATAAATGCCATGAAGTAATTCAATGGAGCTTCCATCTCGGTTTAATTTCTCCAAGTCTTTTGGGTTTCTAATACCATGATGGGAATAGACCCCATTCCTAGATCAAAGTACGATTAAAGTCTGTGACATTAGTATTGTTGTAATCTTTGACGTTAGCTTCTATCCCTTTTTTAATTTCTCCAAGTCATTTGGGTTTCTAATACCGTGACAGGAATGGACCACATTCCCATGTCAAAGTACGATTAAATTTCATGAAATCAGTACTGTTTCAATCTTTGATGTCAGCCAAAAGTGCTCTTCGCAATACCCGCAATGTGCCCAGTAATGATTCCTGCAATTTGTATGAGGTTACATGGATTGGTAACTTACCTAAATATGATTGTAGATTCCTTTTTGTAAGATCCATTGCTCCTACTACTATTGGAACTGTCTGGGTCTCTCTCTTCCACATTGCTCTGGTTTCTGCCTGCAGATCCTGATATTTAATGACTTTGTGTCTCTCTGCACGCAACACACTGTAGTCACCGGGTGTGGCAATTTCAATGATCAATGCTACTTTTTGTCTTCTTTTCATGGACCACTATATCTGGTTTTCTGGCATCTATCTTTTGAACTGCTGGTAATAGGTGATTCCATGTGATGTAAACTTCATTTTCTATGATGCTTTGTGGCTCATGTTTCATGTTTTTCAGCCACTTCAATACCATAATGTTTGCACAATCCCTGGTGCAACAGTCTTGCCACATTATTATGCCTTTCAGTGTACAGTCCTTCTACCATTAGTATGTCACAACCAGCAACGAGGTGTGCAACTGTTTTACAAAATGTACATATGTCTACATCTTCCACATGTTCAATGGATTTTGTAAGCCATGTACGTAGCCCACTATTCTTGGGTTGCCAATATTAACCTTTCATCTCTTGGTTTGAATTTGCCTCTCTTTAACCATTCCTGCGTTCATTCCTGATCAACATGTGGTTCTTCCAGAAATGTTCTATACTTGCAACTATATTTATGCATTTTCCACATTTCTTACCTTCTCATCTGGTCCTTCACCTTATATTCTTTCTTTTGTTTTTGGCACATTCAGTTGCTGCCTGATTTTTATCTACTTCTGGTTTGATTTCCATTCCTACTTAACGTTGATATGCTTCTGCTAGCTTAAGCAGAGAAGTCATCTTAGATTTATTCTCCTCATGTTTCAAAACTTTCACTACGTTTGGGTCTTGTGAGGTCAGCAGATATGCGTGGAGTCCCACCATTGCAGATCTATACATGTAATCAATTTCAAGGAGGCCCATCCCTCCTTCGGAACGGGGAATATATAATACTGGTATACACTGATTTTTATAAATCATTTGGTGAGCATGGAGGATCCTTGCTTTCCTAGCTAATCTATCCAACATGTTTTGTGGCCAGTCAATCACTCCAAAACTGTAAGTTAGGTCAGGAAGAGCAAATTGGTGTACAGCTTGGATTTTGCTCCTAGATGTCAACGCTGTTTTCAGGATTAATTCATGTCTTCTAAAGTATTCTTTACCAAGTTTTATTCGCATTTGTTCATGTTTTACTGTTGACCCTTCATCAATTTGTAAACATTTTTACACTCCCTCTTGCTCAAGTTCTTTTATATCACATTCTTGTCCCAAAATGACGTTTTCCTGGTGCTGCAGTTTTCCTGCTTTAAAGGTTACTTTTGCATGTTTAACAAGACCAAATGACATTCTTAGATCATCTGAAAAAGTTTTGACAACCTGCAGTTGTGCTTTCAGTTCATCTGATGAGCTATACAGTTTTAAATCGACAAAGAGAAGATGAGACGTCTTTACACTGTGTTGCTTTCTAGGAGTCAAATTATAGCCATGGCCTAAGCTGTTAAGTAAACAGCTTAATGGGTCAAGGGCAAGGCAGAATAGCAAAGGTGACAGAGTCACCCTGGAATATCCCCCTTTGAATTTTTATCCCTGGGATAATAATTTATCCTTTATCATTGCTTAATTGCAAAGTGGTCTGCGACTGTTTCATGGTCACTGTAATGTAGTTGATCAGTGTAGGGTGTGTCTCATACATTTTTAAGCACTCTTTTATCCATGAATGTAAGATACTATTCAAATGCTTTTTTGTAGTCAATCCATGCCATACTTAGATTTTTCCCCTTTTTACAGTTCTCCACTATGACTATTTAACAACAAATGATCCTTCGTTCCATATGACTTTCTTTTACTACCCTTTTGTTCTACTGCTATAATTGAGTTTTTTTCTAAATGACTATAAACTCTGTCAGTATCAATTCCCGTGTACAGTTTATACGTCGTCAGAAGACAAGTTATTGGCCTATAATTTATAGGATAGCTTGCAGGTTCACTCAAGTAGGAGCAATGTTTTTCTTATTGTTAGCCAGGTTGGTGTCTGTTTGGGGTAAGCATATAAATAGTTCTTACTCATGGCTAAATCTTCTTGCAAAGACATTAATACTTTTAACCAAAAGTTAGGCACTGCGTCTGGGCCTGGGGTTTTCCAATTAGAGGCTTTTCTTAACTTTGTTTCAATCTCTCTGGCTGTTACTTCATTCAGTTTCATATCTTGCACCTTTAAACTTCTTATTCTTTCTTTTACTTCTTATATCCATTTAGCATCTTTATGTTCCACAGGATCTTCATAGATACTTCTCCAAAATGTATCTATTTCTTCTTTTTGGTGGTCTTTTATCACATCTTTCTTAGTATTTTTGTTGATTTGTTCCCTCTTCTATATTCTTTTAACAGTGACACTTCTGGTCTTAATTGCTTTATAGTTTTATGTATTCGATACTTCCATGATGGTATTCGATTTCTCCCCTTCCTTTCCCTCACTACCCTGTATTCTTGTGGTAGAACTTTATCAGTTAATAATTTAGTTGTACAATAACATATCCTGTCTACTTCTGTTATACTGCATGGATCTCTATGGACAGTCCTAATTACTGTGTTCATTTGTTTTATCAGACTCCTGACTTTTTGGATTTTATTGATCTTCTGCATTCTATTTCTTTCATTGATCTTAATATAGTTATCTATATCTATTAAATCAAGCAACTCTTCTCATTGATTGGTTGGTTGGTTGATTGGTTGTGATCTAATGGAATAGAGTATATATTACATAGTGAATTTAAATGGAGTCATGGTCTGAAAAGTGGTGAGCTTCACCACGAAAGGGCTAACCTAAATAAAGTTATTGGATTTTACCCTCGGAGTGTGGCTTCCTGCATCATTAGTTGGTCCAATGAATGCTGTTGGTGACCATTTTAACTTATTTATGTTTCAACGGACCATTTGTCCTAGCTGTGACCATTTGTGTGATTTGGCAACTCTTCTCTTAGTTCATTTTCTTCCAAACTGAGGGCACATCCCTTGTTTTCCATTTCCTGCAGGCATACTATAGAAAGTTCTGCAGCATCCTCCTGTGGTACAGTCTCTTCAATTTCATCCTGTGCCATCTGTTGTTCTGTCATATGGGAACTCACTGGCCTATCACTTCTCAGCGCTGATTGATTCAGAGTTTCCAGTTTCCTGTTCCTTACCTTGCTGTCTAGCTTCAAGAGAACATTTATACTGGCTTCCTGTGGAAGGCTCCAAAATATCTTCATATGGCACCTGACCAATTGCTTCCTGTTCCACTGGTTTCCCCTTACTTTGGATATCCATTGCTCCACCCTGTTGTGGTGCTTTCTGAATTAGACTTTCAACACTAAATCCTTCACTTCGCAGGTACTCCATAATCTCAGTTTCTATTTTTTTTAATTTCTCCATTACTAATCTCCTTTTCTACTTTTCCTGTCTCATTTTTTGTATTGTACAATTTTCCATGTCCAGATTCCTTTGCCTGTATTTCTCTTCAAATATCTTTGGTGCTGCTCTTTTTGTATTAGTTTTGCTTTTTCTTTTGCATAAATATTACACCATATTTAATCTCTCTGTTTTCCATGTCCATATTTCTTCTTCAGATGTCTCCTGATCTTCCTGCTTCTCCTTACTTTGGGGAGTCACTCCATCATGCTGTGATGTAACCTGTGTTAGACCTTCTACACCAAATCCTTCCCTTCTCAGGCATTCCATAACATCAACTTCTATTTTTTTTTAACTTCTACTTTACTAATCTTCTTTTCTATGTTCCCTCTTTGTGATTTTTTTTATTATGAAATTTTCCATATCCAGATGCCTTTGCCTGTATTTCTCTTTGAATATCTTTGGGTCTGCCTTTTTTATATTGATTAATTTGGCTTTCTCTTTTGCATAAATATTGCACCATATCAAATCTCTCGTTCTTTCCCATGTCCATATTTCTTTTTTATACTTTTAACATATCTCTAGGTTTTGTTGCTTATATTTTTGCACTTCCTCAGATGCTTCTTTTCCCAAACAGATCAAAGTTTCTTGATCTACATACTGTTTTTCTGTTGTATTAATGAACATAAATTTTCATTTGAAGCTTCTGACAGTTTTTACTGTGGAAGTATTTTTCTTTCTTCTAATTTCTCTCTTAATCGTTTTGTATATCTTGTATCTGGAAATTCTCGGCGTTTTGCATAATAGTAATACATCATTTCTTTCTTATCCTCAATAGTCCACTTTATTGTCTTTGTGGCTCTTCTTTGGCCTCAGTTTTTATGATTTTTGTGGACTATAACTTCTTCTACAACATGGTGGCCATCCTCCCTCTGGGCCTGGCCTGGTCCAATTGTAGGAATAATTCCATATTTTGAGGATTCTACATCATCTTGTCCATTCTAGGAACCAGTGTGCCTACCAGGATTAGGCACTTTTTATCCTGGGTCTTGTGCACCCAGCTCTCTTTTTTTAAAATTTTAACCTACTTCTGTCCATGATGTATGCTATATAAATACAGTCTATATATATCAATGTCGTCTTGGTGTGATTTTGTGAAAAACAGGGTCCACTTTGAGAATATACTCAGAATTCAATTTCAGCAATGATACTCTCCTTTACTTGTTGACTAATCTCTCCAGCTGGACTTCTAATCACCTCTCCACCCTAATCATCTCTCCATTCAAATCCCTAATCATCTCTCCATTCGAACTCCTACTAATCATCTCTCCATTCAGACCCCTATCATCTTCCCTAGTCTATCCCTAGTATAAAGTATCTAATGAAGACTTAGATAAACTTATATACATCTAATTTCCACCTCCATTCAAACTGGAAGAAGGATGGAAGCTATTAGAAATTTTAAACATAGGTTATGGAGGTGAATGCCCCAGCAAAATGCAAAAGATGGTCAATAACCAGGGTTCCCCACCAATCAAGACAAGAAGGAAATGTACATTTATGATTCCAGCAGGATCTAAACAGGTGCCATATAACTTGGGACACATTAATTACAATGTTCCACCTAATTTAGGGAAGGAACGGAGGACAGAATGTCTAGCCTAATAGGGAATAAAGTCAAATTGCTGTTTCTGTAAAACAGAAATACAAAAAGGGTAGAGCAAATAAAGTGAGTTGTAAGTGGAATATAGTGCCAGAGCTTACTAAAGCAGACAAATCTAGGAGACTCACTAACCAATGAGTTGGATTCAGTAGGGTCCACCACAACAAGTAACCTGATCAAACTTGAGGCCAGTACTATCTAAACTACATCCATTGGGGAGAACTCAAAGTATTGATCAAAACTAAAATAAGTCATGTTGGTGTCAACACCATCTTCACCAAGCCCTAAGGCTGGAGTGCCAAAAAAGCTAACCTAAACAGTGGAGACATTATCTGCACAGCACCCCAGGATCAAAGATGGTGCTAAGAGGGACCACAATAAGCCAATATTGCTATCAACATTATCAGCCTTTAATCTCACAGACTGAGGTCAGTGCTCAGAAAAAAAGACCACAATAAGATAATGCACAACATAAAAAAGTCAGTGACACTGATACTAAAACCCCACTGATCAAGGCTGATGCCAAGAATGGTCAGGAAAAGGAAAGGGTCAAGGTTTAATGAACAGTCAGAATATAGCTCCATCTCAATCTGACAGTTCAAGATTAAAAGAAAAGTCGGGGTATCAATTTTTCTTGAAGATGATCTTCAGTTCAGATCTAGAGCTGGCATCAACATGGAGACTGACACCACCCCAACATTTGACCCAGAACAGGGTTTGAGGTCATTATAGGGGGCAGCCACAAGAGAAATAATCTCAGAAAAAATAAAGTAATATGGGTTGAGGAAAAGATGTCTCTGAGACATCTAAATACATAGCCACAACTATCAAGGCATAGGGCTCAACTGTACCAAAGCATTATGATGCTTGTTAAAATTCATGGTAATTTCCCAAGTGAATAAATGGGCTCTGAACCTTTACAAATTACCTTTAAGTAGCTGGGTGGAAGAAACTATTAAAAATAATCTCCTATAAAAAAAATAGACAATATATGCATTCTGAGATAAACTAAAACAGAGAGTCTACTGACTTTATATAAATTTTTGCTTTTGAAGAGAGTCACACAAGAGTTGTAAATTGGAAGCTGTTGTCTAGTGCTTAATTTGTAACACTTTCTGCCAAAGCTAAGTGACAGCTGTTTACTGAGATGTATAGGCAAGTACTCTCCATAACCAATGTTACCATATTAAGAACTGTGACTTATAAAACCCAACACAAAATTCTGTGCCAGCTCTGACTGCTTCAAAGAAAATCTGCCTACATGCCCCCAAAAGGGCCCATAACTATACCAGAAGAATGTAGTGCCCCTGAAATCACAGACACTCAGGTTAAAACAGCCCTCTCCAAAGCCAAAAACACAGCATCAATGGGACCGGATGGTGTCCCAGGCTGCATCCCATACAAGCTCAAAGATCCCTCACCTAAACACACTGTTTAAACTCAGCCTCTCCACAGGCTACGTGCCCACAGAGTGCCGCATAACAATGGTTATTCCACTCCACAAAGTTGGAGCCACAACGGACCCTGGGAACTATCGCCCTATAAGCTTGACTAGCTTGGTCTACAAAGCTATGGAGCGCATCATCATGGATCTCATTAACAGAGACATTGGAAACCTCCAAACACTGGACCCTACCCAGTTCGGCTTTAAGGGCAGATCATGCCTCCTAAACCTGGTGGACTTCTTTGAGACAGTTACCAAGGCTATAGACGAGGGGAAAGGTGGTCCACACAGCCTACCTAGACCTTGCAAAAACCTTCGACACCATTCCCCACTCAGGTATTATAGACAAGCTCACCAGCCTGAACATAACCCCTACGTCATAAGATGGGTTGCCAACTGGCTCATGGACAGTTGGCAACATGGTAAGAGACAGAACCCACATGGTAAGAGTTGCGGGAGCTAGGTCTGACTCTAAACCGGTTACAAGTGGCGTTCCCCAGGGCTCAGTCCTAGGACCCCTCCTGTTCGGCATATACTTCTCAGAGGTACAGGCAAGCACAGGAGGACTATGGCTGACCAAGTTCACAGACGACTGCAAACTTGGGGGTATAATTGACTCGCTGGCTGACACAGACATCCTCCAAAAGGGTCTCACTGAGACAGATACATGATGTCAAAACCATGGCCTCAAGCTAAATGCCAAAAAGTGCATAGTCTTCCCCTTAGAAAAAAACAAAGTACCCACAAACTACCACATAGGTGGTAGCCCCCTAAATATGGAAGATGTAATGAGGGATTTGGGGACCCAAGTAGATAGTAACCTCTCCTTTGATAATCACATTGCCAAAGTGGTTAGAAAATCCTTCTACATGGCCCACCTACTCACAAAAGGGTTTGCATCCAGACTGAAAGAGGTCACTGGGCCCCTCTATGCATCACTCATCAGACCCATCATAGAGTACAATGCCCCATTTGGGATGTACCTTACAAGACACCTGCAACAACTGGAAAGACCACAGAAGTACCTCACCAAGAGGATCACTGGCCTCAAGCAGATGCTCTATGCAGCTTGACTGAAGAAACTCCAGCTATACTCAGTTGCATACCGCCTACTCAGAGGTGATCTCTGCCTGACATACAAGGCCATGTCCAACCCAGAATTGATGGACATGCTCCTCCTAAAGAAAAAACATATCCCCTCGAGCCACACGTTTCAGGGATCTAAACCTCACCACAACAATAAATAGGACGTGCTGGAGGGATAGATTCCTGACCCAGAGACTTCACATGCTCTGGAACAAGATTCCAATCTACATTAGGCAGAGCTCCTCACTAACCCTCTTTAAGAGAAACCTTGACGAGTGACTGGGAAACAGAAAGTTTATCCCAGGGATCACTTCAATGGCTCTGCTGGACAGAGGCACGGCGAACTAATCTAAGGGGGTGGCGAAAGCCAACACATTTCGGCTAGACTTATAAATGCCTTCGGGCAGATAGCCTAGTACCTACGTATGAACCTATTTGTTTTCTTTCTGGGGCACTAACAAAACTCACAAACAGAAACTTGTTCTCTATCCAAGTCCTATCCTCTGTACTGTTTTTCTGATGAAAATTGCCTGCAGCTAGCTGAAATGCTATATAAAGCTGCTGGAGATGCACAATTCACAAGCTGAACCAGAAATACCAGTCTGTCTAACACAATATGCTCTTACTAGTGGATGTGACTGACAATTTTCTACTGAAATAAAGTGTAAAAAGGAAACAAAAAAACTAAAAGATACTCATTCAGTGGCAGGTTTTGAGGAACGGTATTTTTTTTAGATGTGTCCTGTATTACTGCCTTCTTTTCATCACCAACTGCTTGAGGAGTGGAAAACACCTTTTGTGAAGAAAAGCCTCTTTGAAGCTGGAAAGTTGTTTCTGTAAATGCTAATGAGGGATGGGGGTAGAAAATGTCTACTCAACAACAGATACCAAAGTTGTCAGCAAATCCTAAGCAGACTGTCAGTCTTTCCCCATTAAAAGGGATATCCACTACTTCATTACTTCAGCAATTTAAAAACCTTAGGGATGTGCTGAGTTACACGCATTCATGCCATGCCTCCAAATGGCAAATATAAATAAATAAATAAAATGCTGTTCTTATGGATTCATCATCTATATCCCAAGCACAAAGGGCTAAAAAGGCACATCTGTTCTGAAAAAGAGACCAATCCGAGATGTAGCTCTTTTTTTCATGCCTGAATGAAAACAGCCCCTTCAATGTATCTAACATCTGTGATAAAGTGCAACTCTAGTAGTGCAGCATTTAAGTTTAAATTAGAGATACGAAAAAAAAAACCTTCTGTTCTTCAAAATGTACTGCTGTGCTTTCTTCACTTTAAGTGATATTATTACATGAGCAACTCAACATTATCTGAAGAAGGTAGTAGTCTAACTGATGTGCACTTGTTTTTCAGCTATGGATTATCCTCTGTGACCAAATACTACTACATTCTTTTACTACAATTTTCTCTTCAGGCAACTCTGATCTTAGAATGGGAATACTCTGAATTTCTGCTTTGAGAATCTCTAGAAAGCATGAACTCATTTATGTGTATTCCATCATCCAAACAAACTTCCAAGAATGTTTTAATTTGAACTACATAAAGGAGCAATATTTGTTTCAAACTGTACAATTTCGCCTGTGTTTGTTAAAAATGTGCTCTCTGAGAGCTTAAGCAATGGAGTTACGATTTTGGCTTGTGCTGTTATTTACAGGTTGAGACAGGAACACAAGGATCTGAACAAAGATACATCTATTATAATAACTAGACTTGTTGGTATGTTCCACAGAAAAGAGAAAGCTTGGATTTTGAATAGATAAACCAGAGGCAGTGAAGTTTCTATGCTTTATTCTATAAATGAAAGTTATGTACCTACCATAACGCTAGATCACTGTTGTCTTCTTCCGTTCAGTTCAACAGATGGGTTATTGGATTTGGATCTGATCAGGTCCAATCTTGGTGCCTTTTTTTCAAGCTTTTGGATCCAGGGCTCAGGCTCTTCCTCCCACCCATAATTCCCTTTCATCCCTGCACTACCTCAGATTATTTGCCCACTGAATTGCATACTTAATGCAAAAAAAAACACAAAATTTTAGAGAATGTATAAACAATAACAAGGTTGATGAGTCAACCTCCAGTGTGACTATATGAAAAGGCCCTGGACAGATCCTTTTGATCAATCAAGAACCACTAGATAACAATTTAGGTATTGGGGATGGAAGGAGGGGAAGGTTGAGCCAGAGAAAGAAGACAACACAGATCTAGCATTATGGAAAGCTCATAATGTTTGTATCAGATGTGTTTTTCATCCGTCTCAATGGATGGGAAAATTCCCCAGTTACCAACCTTAGCTAGTTTCAAGGAAAGACATCCCGAAAAATGTTGGAGTCAGAACATGCTCAGGATCTGGACTGCATGTCCAGCTTATAGTGAGATGCAAAAGTATGAGCAGTACAACAAATAGCTGTAGCGCAAATCTCATCTACTGGCACTCTAGCAAAGTGTGCAGTGAAGCCTGCTACTACTCTGGTTGAATGAGCTTTTGGTTTGTGCACAGAGACACAATCCATACAATCAGAAAGCCACCTGGACAACGTGGCTTTGGAAGCATCATAACGTAACATGATCTCTGAGAAGGACAGAAGGAAAGAGAAAAGCTGATCTGTTTTCCTAACATCTTTATATGATACAAGCAGAACCTTAACTGATGGAGAACATCCATCAAATGTAAGGTATGTTCTCCTTCATTACAAAATTTTGAAAATAAAACTGGTAAATTAATAATCTTAGAGCAGCTTCTGAGGCCACTTTTGGAAGAAAAATTAGACTGGTCAGCAGAGATGCTCTGTCCTTATGAAAAATCAAGTTGGCAGGCTTGCATGATAAGACTCAACACTGCAGCACCCTCAAGTAATATTTTGCCTGAGGAACCAGCATAATGGTTGCAGCCATACATCCCAGTAAATGAAGAATTAGCCTTGATGGGGGACTTGAAGACAGAACTTTGGAAGTTTTATGGTGGAGCTAGAGGACCCTCGAATTTGAAAGTTTTTCAATCTGGCAGGTCATGTCCAGGTGGCACCCTATGAATTCTATTGTTTGAGTCCATGTCAGCTGTTTTTCTTTAGGTTTACAATGACCCCAGAGTGATGCAAGAAACCCTTGCAATGGATAAGCAGATCCTTGGTAGTACAGGGAGAAGCCAGTCATCTAGACAGAGGAAAGAACAGTTGTGCAAAATTTTACCATAACCATAAGATGTACTTCTCTTCCATGCTTCAGGTGACCCAAATGTCCAGCTCATATACAAAAGCTTAACCTGACTGCTGTAAGGTGCGTGGGACGTCACATGCTGGGACCATAAATAGTGGGCCATAAATGTGACACATACGCACACACACACAGACATCAGAACTGAATGCCCAGACAGAAAATAGTCTTAAGGTCAGCTGAAAAAAAATGCCATCCAGATAAGGGAACAAGTCTTATAGGGGGTAGGAGGGAGGGATAGGAAGACCAACATGGGAGAAAAGTTCATCTATGGTTATTGTGCGATTTTACACAACTATTCTAGGTCCTTCTATTCTCAAGTTGAAGTACTCCTACATGTGGGAGAGTACCAAAGCTCAACCAGTTATATGGGTGGAGGAAGATGATGCAGCCTCCAAGAATTCATGCAGGGTGGCTTTTGCAGAAGTTCTGCCCTAGCTTTAGAGATGCAATCCAATTTGTAGTACTTAGTGAAAATGTGGACTGAGGACCATGTAGCTACCTCTAGGATGGTGGCTGTATCTAAGCCTTTAAGGAAAGCCCCTAACAAGGCCATAGCTCTGGTAGAGTGGGCTCTCACATTGTGGGCTGTCTTCCGTGGAAGGAGTAGCAGAAGGATACAGTTTTGGAGAGTCATGAAGATATAGCCTGTTTGATTCAGCTTTCCCTAGAGCCCTGGGGTGAAAGGATACAAAGAGCTGGTTGGACTTTCTGATGTCCTTGGCCTTATCCAGATAGGACCTAAGTTGCCTGTGAACATCCAGGGAATGAAGCACTCTCTCACTATCATTCTGTGGTGAAGGAAAGAAGGTGGGTAAATGAAGAGATTGATTAAGGGAAAGTTCATTGACCACTTTAGGCATGAATGAGGGGTTAGTACAAAGACGGACTCTATCCTTATGAAAAATGAGATAAGGTGGAATAGCCATGAGTACTTGTAACTCTGAGACTCTTCTGGCCGAAGTTAGGGCTACAAGCAGAACAGTTTTCCAGGTACACATCTTTAATGTGGCTGAAGCTGCTGGTTCAAAAGGAGTAGTAGTAAGTTTCTCCAGAATGAAATTCCAGTCGCAAGGAGGTGGGATGTTTTTTCTTGGTGGTCTGATGTGAAGGACCCCTTTGAGAAAGAGCTTCACTTCTAATCTGCATAATAAGAGTGAATAGGGGAGTAAACAGCCCGAGATAGCTGACAAATGGACTTTCACTGAAGAATATGAAAGTTCAGAGATTTTAGGAGCTCAAACAAATAGGACAAAACTAGAGGTACATCCAACTGAAAGGGGGTCTAGTGGCCTTTGAAAACACCAATTGGAGAACCTTTTCCATTTCCATTTGGATGATAGTAGATAATAGTAGGTTTCCTGGCCTCCTGCTGGACAGATGTCACATCCTCTGAATAAAGGTGTTTAAAAGGGATCAAGTTTATTGCCCACAAGGTAAGGCTGAGAGTTTGCAGGTGTGAGTGAATGAGAGATCCCTTCTGTTGTGTGATCAGGTCCACCTTGTGAGGCAATTTGTGGCTCTCCTTGGCAAGTGACAAAAGAAGGGGGAACCAGTGCTGCCTTGGCCAATAGGGGGTCACCAGCAAGATTTTTGGCTTGTCTTGCTGAGTTTCCTGCAGGACATTCTGTATTAGGAGGAAGGGGGGAATACACACAGAAGCATCCCCTTCCAGGAAATTGAGAAGGCATCCACTCTCCAAGCTCGTGGGGGGACGGGGACCTTGAGCAGAACAGTTGTAGTTGTCTATTCTGATGGGAGGCAAACAATTCTATCTGTGATGTGCCCCACTGGTGGACTACTTCCAGGAAAATATCTCTGTGTAACATCCATTTGTGATTTTGAGACAATGTTCTGCTGAGAGAATCCGCCTGATCGTTGTTCTGTGATGGGATGTATACTGCCTGTAATGTTACATTGGATTGAGTAGCCAACTCCCATGCTTGTATGGCCAGTCTGCAGAGTAAGTACGACCTGGTCCCCCCGCTTGTTGACGTACCACAGTACTGTGGTGTTGTCTGTAAAGATTTTGAGGAGACCTGGATATATGAGAGGAAGGAATGCCTTCAGGGCTAGGAGAAGAACAGTCATTTCCCTGATGCTGATGTGTTTTCTCTGAAGGCAGGGCTTCCATTAGCCCTGCACCTTGAGTCCATTCATAGTGCCCCCCCATCTCAGATGTGATGCATCTGTGTGCATCTGTTGAATTGCTGCGAGAGGATGTAATGGGAGTCCTGGATTCAGGTGGATGTGCTGAATCCACCACCATAACTCTTTCTTTAGGCAGGGAAGGAAAGGCACCTGAAAATCTAGTGGATAGGCATGTTGGGACCAAACATTCTTTAAATACCACTGGAACTTCCTCATGTGTAGCCTGGCAAGGAGAAACATGGGAAGAGTGGCTGCCATCAGACCCAGCAGGTGAAGGAATTCCGTGGTAGAAATACAGCTCATTAGGAGTAGATCCTGGAAGGTCAGAAGGTCTTTATCAAAGCCATCCATATTTTGCAGCCCAAGAAAATTTGGTCTTGGGAAGGAGTCAGGGAGGACTTAAGTAAGTTAACTATGAAGCCAAGGCTTCCTAGGAGGGAAATGGTGAATTGAAGGTGTCTTTGTAAGGTACTTGCTTCCCCTGCCTGGATGAGGACGTCATCCAGGTATGGGAAGATTTGTATGCAGAAGGCCACTACTGGGGCTAGACACTTTGTAAATACCCTTCATGATATGGATAAATCAAAGGGCAATGCAGTAAACTGATAGTGTGAGGATAGCACAGCAAAACCCAGGTATTTGAGAAAATCTAGGTGAATAGGGATGTGAAGATATGCTCCTTCAGGTCTAAAGTGGCCATGAAGGGCACTGGGTGTCAAAAGTGGAAGAAGGGTTTGAAAGGACAAGCATGCGGAAAGTAGGTACACGCAGAAAGGGCTTTAGAAGAGACAGGTCCAGGATGGGTCTCCATAGGCCATCCTTTTTAGACTAGAAAGAGACTGGAATAGAAGCCTTGAACTTCTTGTCCTGGTGGGACCCTCTCTATTGTTCCTTCTAGGACCAAATCCTGAATGACTTGAGGTGTGAGATGGATTTGTTTTTTTGGAGGGAGGGGGATATCTTTCGGTCAAGGTTTTTTCTGCCAAGTCATGTAATACCTTTTTTCCATAATTGAAAGAACCCAGTTGTCTGAGGTGATTTGTTGCCAGAGGGGGAGACAGTGAGAGAGGAGGGCAGAAAGGGGGAGAAGGAGCTAGGTGTTTAGACAGTCACGTATTGTTAGGCCTGTCAGGAAAGGGCTGACTTGGGAGTAGTGTGAGAGGAGCTAGTCCTGGAGGATGGAGGAGGTTTCCTGGCACCTTTCCTTGGCCTGGAGGTAGAGGGTGCAGAGGCCTTCCCGACAAAACTGGCTTGGTGGGGTAGTTTCTATGAAATTTAGGGACTGAGGAGACAAAGACATGCTTGAGATTCTACATCTCCTTGCATTTCTCTTGCAGATTTTTAAAACATTCTCCTGATTGCTTCCCAAAGAGGAACTTTTTGTCAAGAAGGGCATCCATTATTTTGTTTTTGAAATCATCTGGCAGGGTCTATAGCCTGAGTCAGGAGTACCTACGCAGAACTGAAGCAGATGCAGCTGACCTGGCTGAGGATTCTGCAGCATCATAGATACATTTAATGCAGTGCCTGGCAATTTGAGCAGCTAAAGATAGTTTAGAGGTGACTTGAGGTTTGGTTGGAGAACCTGGCATATGGAGGAGAGCAGATTACTGGCCTGGGAGACGAGGTCGAAGGCATACTTGACCATATGACTTTGGTAATTGATGGCTCTAAAGGCTAGGGTTGAAGAGGTGTAAATCTTCTTTCCTAATCTGTCCATCGCCTTACTATCTTTATCCGATGGCTGAATAGAAGAAGACGGGAGTTGCCTGTATTGTCTGTCTGCTGAGACAGCAATCACAGCTGGGTCTGCCATGGGTAGTTTAATGAGGAATTTAAAGTCATCAGGAACTTTCTAGAACCTGTCTGGTCTTTTTGGGGCTGCTGGCTGAGATTCTGGAGTCTTGGAAGTAGAGGCAAAGGCTTCTAAGTATGCTGGTATAACAGGAGGAATAGCAAAGGGTGAGGGAGAATCTATCTGCAGAAGCACGTAATGCCTCTTCTGCACTTCAGTCATTTCAGTAGAATCCCATTTAAAATATTCCCTCATTTTGGAAATGGTTTCCCCAAAGGTTATGTCTTTAGGTGGGGAATCCTCATCCAAGGAGCAGTATTCCAAAGCGGAAGCTAACTGTGAGGCATAGGAGAGGGACTCATCAGAAGAGGAGGAATATCTTCTTCATGTGTATGTGAAAGTGGCATAGGACCATCAGATGCAGGTCTGGGACTCAAGGTTGGAAGGGTAGGAGTTTGCGAAGCAGTAAGCCTCAGAGCCAAGAAGGGCTGAAAAAGGGACTGTGAAAATGCCTGCCAGTCAGACAAATCTTCTGCTGGTGTAGACAGATGCTTTGACTTCTGCTTCCTTTTCAGAGAAGGAGTCTTGGGTCCTGGTTGACTGGGCGAAAGCCTAATGTCCGAAGTCAGCCTAGGACTAGAAGTGCCTTCCTTGCTAACAGATGGTAACCCTAGCAGTTTGGGCGAAGCTGGTTCCCTGCAACATTGGAGATGGATGTCGCTGGTACTTCGATGGATGTGCAGGCTGACGAAACAAGGACGGCTTCCGAAGCGGTCCCCACCAATGTCGCCAGACCTATCGGACGTTCCTCAGCCCCCAGACCAGAAGCTGGCGGGACATCCATACTCGGAGGCAAAGTATCTGGCCTGGCTACCTTGCCCACCTTTTTTGGCGGTTCTGCTGAGACAGCCGGTTCTGGTTCCATACAGAGGGCAAGGCATTTCAGACGTTGGTTTTCGACGAAAAGCTTAAGGGCTGCAAGACATCTGCGCAGTGTTTTAGGGATAAACAACTGTCAGATGGGACACATTTTGTAGTCGTGGGACGGCCCTAAGCAAAACAAGCAGAGGTCATGGCCGTCTTTGCACAGAATTTGTCGACCACACTTACCTTTTCCTTTTCTAGATGACATGGACGGAATCAGCTAAATAAAAGCTAAACAGCAACCTAAGCTTAGCAGAAAAGGTAGAAAAGGATTCCCCAATGGAGTACTTCTCTTTTTAGAAGTCACTATTGCGGAGCTGAATGGGCGAGCTGACGTTTGACTGCAGCAGAGAAGTTCAGAGGTCTTTGTGTGCAGACATCACATGTTATGGCCCACGGTTTATGGTACCCGCATGTGACATCCCATGCATCTTAAAGCAGCCAGGCTAAGCTTTTGTATATGAGCAGGACGTTCGGGTCGCCTGAGGCAGAGGATCCCACATGTGGGAATACTGGAACATGAAAATAGAAGGACAACATGCAGAACCCTAGCAGTCTTACATACACTGACACCTCTACTACGCATCTGGTGAACACCCTGGAGCTGTGATGTGACCAAAAGACAGTGCTCTAAATTTGAAATGACTGTCTCACAGCTGAAAACAGAGAAGCCTCTTGGATTTCCTTGCTGTCTTGACATGGTACAAGGCACCCTGAAGGTCTTTTGGTCACATCCTGAACTGTGACCATCTGGAACTTTGTATGTTTCACAAACTGATTCAGGTGACTGAGGTCCAAAATGGACCCGATGTCTCCAGTCTTTTTTGGAACTAAAAAAGAATCTTGAATAGACTCTGAATCTTTGCTGATCTACTGGTTCCTCCTGTAAGACTTTTACTAACAACTTTGATCCTTCTGCTGCTGCCAATTTCCTCTGAGTGGAACGTTGGGAATTTTCCTTTTACATGATGGGGGAAATCAAAGGGAATAACGTAGCCTCTGGTGATTTTCCTCTGCACCCAAGAATCTTGAGAGAAGGCTAGCCAGCCATGAGGATGCAGAGCTAAGTGACCTCTGACTGTCTCTAGAATATGGCAGTCAGGCAACTGTTCAGGAGAGCTAAAAGGGCTGCTTGGTAAAGGGGTCCTGAAAGACTTGATTCTGCAGTCCACATCCGCCCCTTGGTCAACATCCATTGACGTTATTTCACACCTCTGCCTTGTGGGAGGTATTCTATCACCAAAACTGTCCTGGGCAAAATGATGTCATTTGCCAAACCATAATGTTTTTCCACACTTCTGGTTCTGGGAAAATGTCCTTTGGGAGTAGAAAATGTATGCTTATGGAAGACAGAGTTTTGGGACTAAAAACAAACGTTCACTTATCTCACTATAAGCGCTGTGCCCACGGGAGAATGACTTGACCCAACAGGTGGCAAATGAGATCTGACATATTTTAGGGAATTATGGGTACGGGACGATCCTGAGCCCTAGATCCAAGAGCTTGAAAAAAGGTGCCAAAGTCCAGGTGGAGAAGATAACACTGGTTCTGATTTTGAGCACTGCTATTGACATATCATTATGTCTAATATGAAAATTGAAAATGGCAGTCAATTGTGCATTAATGATTACAAAACTGGAGCCTTTGTCAAAGAGATCAGCCAAAAATTCAAGTATGGAAGGAAACAATGCTGAAAAGGGATCCAAATGTTTGGAGTAGGCCCAAATTGAAAATATCTTCCATTTATTGTACTAAATCTCCCAGCTGACAGTTTCTGTGAAGTGGATAAAATATTGACTACTGTGTGTGTGTGTGTGTGTGTGTGTGTGTGTGTGTGTGTGTGTGTGTTGTGGGGGGGGGGGAGTCTGGCATCTCTGGCTACAGTTAAAATTGGAGGAACCATGTGATTAATTTCATGGACTTCTGATCTGAAGGAGGCAATCCGTATGGGTGAGTTAATAGATCTGAATAATGAACCAACATCCATGGAGGATGCACCATAAGAGCTCATAGGTAGAGGACCTATGGCTGTAGGGGCCAAAAGACAGCAATGAAGATCACTCTAGCCTTGCACTACCTTGTTTTCTATATGAATTTAGACTTGAGGGCCAATTGTGGATCAAAGCATCCATCTGGGACTGTCCCTGTGGAGGGATCAGGACAAACTACCTGGTGCATTTGTTGTTTTGCTAGAAGGTAAAGATGTCACAGCAAGGCTGACCCAGCAACTGAGACATTTGCGTCAGTGTAAGATTGAAGGACCACTTATAAGGCATCAGCACTCTTCTGCTCAATTTGTCCGTGGATACACTGGAGGACCCTGGAATGTGCACTGCTCTCAGACAGCACTGTGAAGACATTGCCCATTGCCAAACCCTCATGGCTTCTCAGCAAAGAGGACAAAAACAGGTTCCTCCCTGTTTGTTGATGTACCATACCACAGTCATGTTGTCTGTCTTTATCTAGATCACACCCTTGGGGAGGAGTTCCTAAAATGCTTGCAACTCTAGGAGGACTGCCCTAAGCTCCAAGACATCGATGTCAAGGTTGGTCTCTGTTGTCAACCATGAATGTTGAACCAGTTTCCCTTCAAAATGGCTGCCCCTTCCCCCAAGAAGGGATGTATCCATGGTCACTGTTATGACAGGCAAATCCATCTGGAAAGGGCGTACCTTGGTCACAGACAGGGATGGTAATCGCCAAGCTATGTGTTATTTTTGCAGACCTGCATAATCCAAATTTTTGAATGCAAAGGGTGTGTGATGTTTGAGACCAAGCCACTGCTAAGGTCCACTGCAGCACTCTCATGAAATGTCTGGATAATTAAATTAAAATTGTGGATATCATGAGACCCAAAAGATGGAGGATTAATCTTGCTGGTGTTGGGTGCTTTAGAATTTGAAGAGCCGTTAAAGGAGAACAACGTGATTCTATTATTAAATGCTCACTTTCTCTGCCCTTTTTCTCCCTATTTATTGCCCTGCTATGAATAAACAACACAGCATCTAAAATATTTTAAATTGATTGTTTCTCTCCACTAGAACAGTACCTTACTGTACTGTGGTGGTTTCACTTTCAAAAAACTTTTATCCCATCCTGGAAAAAGTCTCCAATTCATTGATGTCATCAATGCCACTGAATACAGGTAGTTTTCTGGCCAATTCTCTCCCCAAACTGACATCACCATGACTGTCCTAAATACCCACCTATGCTGTGATGTTACAGCTCCCTGGTCCTTCCCTACCTATACATAAGTAAAAGCTAGAGCAAGGAAACAGTACACGAGTCAAGTTTCCTGCTGTGAGCTGTCGATCACAGCAGGTAACAGCTCAAATTACCCTTAGCACTTTCACAGCTAGGGAAGTTAGGTGTGAAGGGGGATGGGAGATGAGTCAAAGTAGCACAATTCAAGCTTCACAAAAAATGCAGTTTAGCCATTCTACAAAAAAGCAGCAGTAAAAAGCACTTTGAAAGTCTCTTCTGTGGCATTTGCACGGTTTGTGTTTTAAGTAGTCATTGACCGGCATGAAATGTTGCTTAAAACTGAATGAAAGACAGAAGTGTATATGTAAAATCAATGCAGTGACAGGAGCTTTAGGAAGAAAGATGCCTGAGTGATGTAACTTTTTACAGACGAGCACTGCATTGTGGGAAACCTAAACCTAGGCAGGATAAACAATCAGAATTACTTCAAGATGCTTGAACCTATGTGGTCAGACTCAGAAATTACATATAAAAATATTTAAAAACCTGTAAATATTCCCAGAGTGGTGTTAAAATGTAGGAAACACCAAACCATGATGAAATAAACATGTTTTTGAGTCTGTGGGTGTGGTTTTCCTTTAAACAAATTGACTGGACCATGGAGTGAGGAAGGTTAACTATTTGAAGTCTGGTGTTTAGGTGGCATCGTATGAATTCTATACTCCAAGTTGGAATCAGCTGACGTTTTTGCAGGTTTATGGAAATTCCTAAATTCAGAAGCAGCTGGAGTACTTTATCCCTGCATGTGATGAGATGTTCAGTAGAGGCAGTGAGGAGACAATCGTTGAGATACGGGAAGACTTGGATCTCCAGTAGGCACAGCTGCACAGCTACTACTGCCATGATCTTGGTGAACACCACGGGGCTGTGGTGAGATCGAATGGCAGCACTCTGAATTGGAAATGACTGGCTCCCAGATGGAAGTGGAGGAATCTTATGGAATGCTTTGCTATTTTGATAGGACAGCAGGCACCCTGGAGATCCATAGAGCACATCCAATCATTCTTCCTCAGAAAGGCAAAATGGACTGAACTGCGACCATCTGGAATTTTGTCTGCCTTATAAACTGGTTTAGCTGACTGAGATCTAAAATGGTTCTGAAGTCCCTGTTCTTCTTTGTTACTAAAATGAACTTGGAATAGACCAGATTGAAAAAGGGACTGTTGATTGATGAACGATGGATGGATGATGGGGGACAGGCTGGATTACTCTGTTTTCTAGCAGCTTTGAAATTTCTACGGCTGCTAAGTCCCATTGACTGGGTTGAACATTGGGGACTTTTCTTTTTCTGTGGTGTGCAGGAAAAGGGAACAGAATAGCCACTGGACATTATTCTTAGCACCCATGAATCTGATGTTCTCATATGCCAGGCTTGAGCGTGCAAAGAAAGATGTCCCTGACTGTCTCCAAAGTGTAGCAATCAGGCAACCATTCAGGAGCGCTGAAAGGTTTTCTTGGAGAATGGACTGTGAAAGCCTTGATTGTGCAGTTCGGTCTGCCTCTTGGGCATCATCAGTTAAAAATGCCTCCCCCGCTGTCACGAGAAGGTCTATCACCTCGGGAATCATGGAAAAAACTCTGTGATTTGTGGATCTATATCTTCTTCCTCAATCACTGGTTCCTAGAGAATGTTCTTTGGTGGGGAAGTGTACTCCCACAGCAGAGGCAGTCTTACCATCTTGATGAGCTCCTCTTGAATGTATCCTTCGCTTTCAGGCCAAAGTGGAACCATCATCCATCCATCCATCCTCAACCCCTTTTCCCATTTTTACCATCATATAGGGCATTAATAAAGAACTACTTAAAGCCTTCTGCAAAGTCACAAAGTCACATCCAGGTGTAGCAACCCATGTTAATGCCGGTGCCTGTTGCTCTGCCTGTACCATCCACTGCATTAGACAGCAGAAGCATGGCCACATTAGAAAAGGATTTAAAGGTTGAAAGCTGGGAGTCCACTGTTTTTTGAACATCCACAGGCCACACCCTCAACAGTGACTTGAGTCACTTCAGTGAAGTCTCTCTGGAACCTTGTTAAATGGGGTAAATAGTTCAGCAATCTAAGGTCAAAAGTTGCTGACACATAGGCCCACTTCCCAAATCTGTCCATCACCCTAGATTCTCTGATAGGGGGATGAACAAGCTAGCTTTCCTCCAATAGCTTTTTCCTAGTGGGTGCTGTCACCACCACCACCATAGCATCCACAGGTGTACCCTTATGCCATTGTTTCCTGCCTGTTGGTGCAGATAACACACAGTCAGCTTTCTTAGGTATTGCCTCTACCACATCAGGGTCCTTCCACAAAGCAGGTAAATGGGTGGTACCACTCAGGATGATGTTGGTCCAGAACCAAAGAGCTCCAAGAACACGGACTCATCCAGTGAAGGGTCTTGGAACATCCAACTCCCTTCTCTGTTTCATTAACTCTACAATGTCACTGAATGTGACATCTTCAGAGAAGGAACAGAGAGAAACCCTCTCCTTCCTTCATGTCAGTATCTTCAGTGAAAGACTCTGGTGAAGAGTCTAGGTGTTTCCACTGGCACGTCCATTTTCTGGAGACACCTTTGGGGAATGCAGTAGAAGGGTCAGAATTAGATGTGGAGCTAAAGAGGCACATTTCCTCAGAAACCCTTGGTGCTGGCTGTCCCTGAACAACAGGATAAAGGGACTTCTGTTAGCTTACTGAAGTTCCAAAACCTTGAAATTCATATGGCCGAGACCACATGATCCAAGTTTCAGAACTTCAGACATTAGAAATAAACAAAAAAAAATTACATGTTTTACAGGGTGGGAAGCCGCCCTGCTCCCCTCACACCCCCTGCTAATTAAATATATCAACTCCAAGATTGCACTACATTTTTGGAAAAGGGTAAATTTACTATTCTGCGTTGTACTGCAATCTCCATCCAAAACCTTCAAAGTTGCAAAACATAGATCATATGGTCCTGAGCATATAACTTTCAAAGTTCTGAACTCTGATAATCTGATAGGGACCTGGATGAAGTGGCGAAGAAACAGAATGCAGGTGAGGTTTGGGTGGAACCAAACTGGCTTAAGCTACCTTGTTTTTGGTAGTCCCACAAATTGTTTCATAAGCCACAAAAGTCAAGACCATTACCAGAATTGATGAATCCCTCGCTTCTTCAGAACAAAGGAAGTCAGCAGAACTAAAGACTCCCTCTGTTCCAAAGGAGAGATAGAAACCTTGTTACCAACAAGCCCTTGCCCTGAAGCCAATCTCAGATTCTAGTTGTCCAAGTTTGAAGCTCCAAGAAGAAGAAACGGCTCAGAGAATCTGTGTCAACTCACCTCCCCCAAAACTTGGCTCCAAAACTTTGGTTAGAGTCTCATCTTGATTTAAGGCACTGGAGTTGAGAGAGAATGGGAAGCAGTCACAGAAGATATATGTAGCTCCAGCACCTATGAAGGTGCAACATTTCCAATTGGTTCCATTTACACTGGACCCAAAGGTCAGGTCGGTGTGGATTCCTGCAAAGGAGGGGTAAGTTGGCCAACACTCAGTATAATCCCAAGCTGTAGCTGTGTTCTCAGGAATTTCCTCGTCATCGTGTTGACATTGAGTTCTAAGAGACTTCTTGATGATCGAGTGACTGATGCCAATGATAATGATCTAGAATACAGTCTTTCTTGAAGAATTGATGACTGGGGTCTGGAAGTCAAGTCTTGACGACTAACTGGTTTGAAGAAAGGTGATTGGGCCCAAGGGGATGTCAGATCTGACCTTACAGTCACTTTGGAGTCTGAGCCAACAGAGTTTTTCAACTCCAAAGACCTTTTCTTCAAAGGTTTAGATGGAGACTTGTTTCCTCCCTTTTTCTCTTTATCCTCGTTATCGTTGTTTTGTCCCATGATTCACTTTCTCTTTTTTAGAAGGTGAGGAATGTGAAGGGGTAGCCCCTGTCTTTGCAGGAAGGAGCCTCTTTAAAGTGAGTTTGTCCTTTCTGGTCTGGAAGGACCCTTGCACGCTGCACAGGAATGGGCACTCAATGTTAAGGTGTGCAGCACCAAGACAATACACACATTTGGAATGTGGGTTCAGTGGTAGTAGTTCATACCCACACTCCAAGCATTTTTTAAATCCTGTTGACACACACATTTCAAATGTCTTAGGGAAAAGAACTTACTAATTCTAATTTAACTAGAAATATTACATTAACTTTTAGAATAACTACTGCAAAACTTTTTTTTACAGCTTTACAGACTGAAGGCCTTAACTCCAAGGTTCACACATCAGCTAACTAAATAAATAATTAATTAATTAATTAACATATCTGACATGGTTTAGTGGTAAATCACTTTGGCTGTGGCATGCAGGGTACTGGGTCCGACCCTTGCAGAAGCTGTTTATTTTACATCTGACATGGCTTAGTGGTAAACCGTTTTGTGTATGGTGTGCATGGTCCTGGGTTCCGGCCTTGCAGAAGCTGTTTGTTTATACACCCTTGGGATCACTTCATTGGCTCTGCTTAACAGAGGCTCAGTTAATTAATCAATGGGGCAGCGAAAGCCAACACACTCTGGCTAGGCTTATAAATGCCCTCGGGCAGATAGCCTAGTACCTACCTAACAAAGCCTGTGAAAAACTTTGAAATTGTTAAAAAACTTGAGAAATACTGGCTAAACTTTAGATTGAGAATAAAAACTCTCATGGTAGTTTAAGTGTAGTAACAATGTGAAAAAGCCTACTTTGTTGAAGACAGCTCTACACATGTCCAAAACATTTGAGCGGCTAATGAGATCCGAGTTACAGGTTAGGGAAGTATGGGAAAAGAGGAGTCAGAGATCTGGATCTGAAAAGCTTAGAAGTCGGCACCAAGGTCAGATCCTGTCAGATCAGACAATCTGAAAACACATATGTCTGAATGGATGAAAACAGACAACACTTGAATCAGTGACTCTTGAATTTACTTGCTCTGTACATTACTGTGTCAAAAGTTTAGAGTTATTTTATTCTTTTTTTTTTCTGCTTGGCCTGCTAACCATGTAGCCTTTTCCACTGGCCCAGAGCACAAGCTTCCCTGCTTCATAAATCTGACCCTAAGCCCATCACTGACAGTTGAGTTCAGTTCTGACACAGCACTCTGATGTAGTTTTAAAATCTGCCAATTCAACACACTCCAAAAAAAAAAAAAAAAAACCACATGTTCCCAGTTACCGTTGTCTCACATCATGTCTCCAGCATTTGCTATCAACCTGAGGCAAAATTCTTTGAAGTCTACTCAGAGTATACAAATACCTATGCAAACACTTCCAAGCAAAATTCCTAAACCTTCTGGACTTTGTTGCATACATAGGAGTCATACACATGTCCTTCCACTGCTCCTTTGTAAATAGCTTTTATGGTCTCCCTCTCCAAAATCATTTCTAACGTCCTCTAATGAGTTATAGGTTACCTTTGTGGGTCATTTTAAGCCTAGCCAATTAACCTTTTTGTCTTGAAATAACCAATCCCATTTGGATACAGACTGACCTTATCCCTTCCCATGGTCAATAATTATATATTACCCCTAATAATAATAAAGGGATCATACCATAAATAATTTGAGGGGACCTATACATGGGATAAAGCATTTAGGAGCTACCTCTAGCCCACAGTAGTATAGGGGCAGTCCTGGGGTAAATATTCTGTTTCCCATACACAGATTGAAGTTGGACTTGAAAATGGACAGGGATGAACTTTGTTTTATGCAGATGGGGGAGTCAGTTCCACAGCAGCAGTGTCCTCTGTAAAATATACCCGTATACCCAAAATATTCTGTTGATGCTGTAGAAGAGGTAGACAAAGTATTTCTGATGCCATTTGACTTGCTGATGTGCAGTAAATCCATCAGTAATGGTTTGGAAAAGGCCTTGTATGCCAGACACAAGTCATCACTTAGCAGTCTATAGAATACTGAGAATAGTGACAGGGCTTTGAGTTGGTCCATGTAGAGCATGTTGTTCAGGCCTTTTATACTTTTAGAAAGGTACCTCTGTCGGAGTTCCAGTTGTTGCACATGTCTGAACAGATGCATGCCAAACGGAGCATTATATTCACTGACTGGCCTACTGAGGGCTGAGTAAAGGGGGACATGACACCCCTAGATCTAGACATAGCTCCTTTGTTTATAAGCTGTGGAATATACAAGAATTTTCTTATAACAGATATATGTTGGTCTAAAGTTAGGTCACTGCCCACATAAATTCCCAAATCCCAATTTTGGTCAACTCTTAGGGGTATACTATAAATATTGTAATTCTCTGGGGTAGATGACTTCTCAAAGGATACAATAATGCATTTTTTGGCATTTAGTTTCAGACCATGATGTTAACAGTTATTTGAGACAAACCCTCCTGCAGGATGGCCAAGTCATTTGAGGATTCAATGACTGCTCCTAGTTTATAGTCATCTGCAAACTTATGAAGCCAGAGCAAAACCCTTTAATCATGCAATATTTTATATGCCCTACTAAATATTCCTTTTTAATAGCAGCTTCTGTTCTTGACTCAATCAAAAAATCTGCTGGAGCTGGTCTTTTACTAAGGACTTCACCATCCCTTTCTCACTGCCTATACTCCAATATCAATCTCTGGTAGGGAAGGTTTGACTCCATCCCTATCTATTACTTTTCCCTCTTTGGTTGTTTGTTCCCAATATCTTGGCTCCTTTGCCTGTTTTCCGCAGTAAATTCCAGTACCATCTTGCCTACTTTCTGTACGCCTAAACTTGCAGTCATCCCTTTTGGCAAAAATCTTCTTTCTCCATTCCACTGTTGACTTAGTTCTTAGAATACTTTCTGCAACTTTATGAAGATAACACTAATTTCTCCAAATCTTTTGAGCTTCTAATACAATGACGGGAATGGACCCATTCCTAAGTCAAAGTACGATTAAAGTTCATGAAATTAGTATTGCTTCAATCTTTGATGTTAGCCAGAAGTGCTCTTTACAGCAACAGCAATATGCTCAGTAATGACTCCTTCAGCAATTTGTACAGAGTTACATGGATTGGGAACATATCTAAATACGATTGTAGATTCTTTGTTATAAGACCCGTTGTTCCTACTACTATTGGAACTTTCTGGGTATCTTTTTTTCCACATTGTTCTCGTTTCTACCTGCAAATATTGATATTTTATGACTTTGCGTCTCTCTGTACGCAAAACAATGTAGTCACTGGGTGTAGCGATTTCAATGATCATTGCTACTTTTCTCTTCTTTTCACAGACTATTGTATCTGGTTTTCTCAAATCTATCTTTTGAACGGTTTAGTAATGGGTGATCCCATGTGATGTACACCATCATTTTCTACAATGCTTTATGGATCATGTTTCCAGTGATTTTCAGCCACTTCAATACCAAAATGTTTGCACAGTCTTGCCACATTACTATGCCTTTCAGTATACAATCCTTCTGTCAATAGTATGTCACAACCAGCAACAAGGTGTGCGACTGTTACCAATTCTGTTTTAAAAACCTACATTTGTCTGTTTCTCCCACATGTTCAATGGACTTTGTAAACCAACATGCATGTAAGCCCACTATCTTGGGCAGCCAATATTTATCTTTCATCGTTTGGTTTGAATTTGCCTCTTCCATAACCATTCCTGCATTTGATTCCGATCAACATGAGGTTCTTCCAGAAGTTTTCTATACTTGCAACTATATTTATGCATTTTCCACATTTTTTGCCTTCTCATATGATCCTTCACCTTATATTATTTCTTTTGTTTTTTGGCACCTTCAGTTGCTGCCTGATTTTTATCTTCTAGTTTGATTTCCATTCCTGCTTGATGCCAATATGCTTCTGCTAGTAGGGAAGTCATCTTAGATTTATTTTCCTCATGTTTCAAAATATTCACTATGTTTGGGTCTTGTGAGGTCAGCACACATGTGTGCAGTCCCACAACTGCAGATCTATAGATGTAATCAATTTCAAGGAGGCTCATACCTCCTTCGGAACAGGGAATATATAATCTTGTACAAAAAAAAACACTTCAGGAGTTGATGAACAATAAATCACTAAAAACAAAAAAGTTCACTTTACAACAGAAGGACTGCAAACTGTTTTAGCGTAAAAATGTTTTAATCTCCACTTTCGTAAAAACACTTCAGAAAAATCTTATCAAACAATACAACTGGAATATATATATATATATATATATATACATATATATACATATATATATATATATATATACATATATATATATACATATATATATATATATATATATATATACACACTAATATATATATATACACTAATCAATTAACCATAATTAAAAACAATCACCAATTTGAACCCTTTAATTTCCTTCTTGCTAAAAAATATTTTATATTAACATGTTCATTCAAACCTGGAGTAACATCTGCAGATAAACTTATTTGCCAACTCACTTCTCTAGTTCAGTTTCATTTTTAAAGTTGCCCCCCCCCCTTCTATCCATTGTTACTTTTTCAAGAACTGTAAAGAAAAACTTATTAAAATTCTTACACACTTTTGAGTGTTTATAAAGTGCATTATTTTCATCCTTTTTCTTAACAGCCCTTATATGTTCTTGAATCCTCTCAGCCTTCTTGTAGTCATACCTACATAGAATGATTCACAGGATGAGCACAGGGCAAGATAGACCACTCCAGAAGTATTACAACTATACCTTTCCTTGAAATCTATGTTGTAAATTAAATGGGGCAAAATCACAAAAGTACCTCTGTGTATGAATCTGCAGCTAGAACAACCATTGCACTTTAAGTCCCTTTACCTTTACTACTATAAGCAATAGGAATTTTTGTATGATTTTTCAAGCATTTGTTTAATACTACGTGTTCTAACATTTACAAATTGTGGCTCATTTCCTAAAGCCTGACATAACTCTCTGTGACCATTAATAATCCACCAATTTTGTGTTATAATATTCCTGATATTACACGTATCCACTGACATTTCTAGACAACACAGAGGAAAATCGTTAGAAGTATCAACTTCATGTGATTTGCCAGGCAGTCCATTTATTAAAATAGGTGGAAAAAAGTCTTCCTTTCAGCAGAAACTTCAGCTGCAGCCTGTGTAATAGTTCTATGGTATATCCCCTTTCCACAAATAATTGAGTAATGACCCTCAATTCTGTTTGAAAAACATTGTCATTACTAACCATATGCGATGCCCTTATAAAGTGACCTCTAGGGATGTTACGTTTTATATAACTAGGATGGTTACTGGTCCAATGTAGGTAACTATTTGAAAAAGTTTATTTTCTAAAGATGTTACTATTAAGACTGCCAACTCAAAGGGTCCCATATAAGTTCAATATCCAAAAACTGACCTTGTGTCCTACACTACCTAATGTAAAAGACAAAAACTCAGAAGTGTTATTTAAACTACCCATGAAAGCTTCAACATTAAATTGACCTTTTATAATAAAAAACAGGTCATCTACAAACCTGTTATAAAATAAAATGCCTGTGTAACCTATGATATTAGGTAGCTGTTCACATTCCCACCATCCTAGTACCAAACTCACATACGCTGGGGCTACACTAGCCCCCATCGCAACTCCCTTATTTTGTTTATAATACTTGTGAAAAAAGAAAAAGTTGTTACGCAACACCATTTCTAATAAATTGCAGTTAATATTTACTTGTTCAGCTGACATAAGTTCATAGGTTGGTACTAGGCTATCGGCCCTAGGGCCTATACAAGCCTAGCCATAACAATTCCCTGGCTATTTCTTCCCACACTGTTTACTTCCCTGGACCCCTGTCTAGCAGGGCGACTGACATGATCCCCGGGGTGAATTTCCTTTCTCCCATCCAATCGTCAAGGTTCCTTTTGAAAAGGGCCAAGGAGGCGCTCTGCTTGACATGTATGGGCAGTCTATTCCAGAGTCTGGGGAGTCTCTGGGTCAGGAACCTATCCCTCCAGCATGTTTTGTTTATTGTGATGACAAGGTTTAGATCCCTGGAGCGTGTAGCTCTGAGGGATTGGGATTTCTTTAAGTGTAGCATGTCCAGCAGCTCTGGGTTTGACATGGCCTTGTATGTTAAGCAGAGATCGCCTCTGAGTAGACTATATGTGACAGAGTATAGCTGGAGTTTTTTTAAGGCGGTCAGCAAAGGGCATCTGCTTTAGGCCTGTGATTCTTTTAGTGAGGTATTTCTGCGGACTTTCCAGTTGTTGCAGATGTCTTGAGAGGTACATACCAAATGGGGCTTTGTATTCTATAATGGGTCTAATGAGGGATGAGTACAGTGGGACAATGACCTCCTTTTTTCTGGATGAAAAGCCCTTAGTGATGAGGTGTGCCACATAGAAAGATTTCCTGACTGTTGTGGCAATGTGGTTATTGAAGGTGAGAAAACTGTCCACCTGTGTCCCTAAGTCTCTTATCACACTTTCGGTGTTTAGTGTACTGCCACCTATGTGGTAATTCACGGGTACATGTTTTTTCCCAAAGGGGATAACAATACATTTCTTGGCATTGAGCTTGAGCACATGGCTCTGGCACCAAGCATCTGTTTCTGTAAGGCCCTTTTGTAGAGTATCCACATCATTTGGGGATTCAATAATGGCTCCTAGTTTGCAGTCATCTGCGAACTTTGTCAGCCAGAGTCCCTTAGTGGTGGCCTGTACTTCAGAGAAGTAGATGCCAAACAAGAGAGGTCCCAGGACTGAACCCGGAGGTACTCCACTTGTCACTTGTCTGGAGCTGGATTTGGAGTCAGCTACTTTTACAGTGTGGGTTCTGTCAGTAAGCCAGTTGGCAACCCATCGAGTGACGTAGGGATTAATGCCCAGCTTAGTAAGTTTTACTATGATTCCAGAGTAGGGGATGGTGTCAAAGGCCTTGGTGAGGTCGGGATAGGTTATGTGGACTGACTCATCCTCATCCACGGCTCTGGAGACAGGTTCAGGAGACAAAATCGGCCCTTCACAAACACAAACTGGGTGGGGTCCAGTGTTTGAAGGTTGCCAATATCTTTGTTTATAAGTTCCATGATAATACATTTCATGGCCTTGCAGATCAGGCTCATCAGACTGATGGGGCAGTGGTTCCCGGGATCCAAGGTGGATCCCCCCTTGTGGAGCGGGGTAACTGTAGCTGTGCGCCACTCAGTGGGCACGAAGTCTGTGGTGAGGGTATGATTAAACATGACACTTAGGTGAGGTGCCAGTTCATTTTGTAGTTCATGTAGTACACAGCCCGGGATGTCATCTGGTCCCATGGATGCTGTATTCTTAGCTTTGGAGAGTGCATTTTTTACCTGTGTGGCCGTTATTACTGGAACTTGGCAATCTTCCGGTATTGAGATGGGCCGTTTAGGGGGTGAAGTTGGCACTGAATCAATCTGCCAGGATATTGGCACTATCCTTGGGATCAGTATACTTAATGCCATTCTGTTGTAGCTCACAGCAGATCTGAGCATTGCCATTTAGATTCTTCACATAGTTATAGATTGCCTTGTGGTTGTCTGGAATCTTTGGCAATTTTATTTTCGTAACTAGCTTTGGAGGATTTTACGAGGGATCTCAGCTTCTTACTGAGGCTGGTAAGGGAATTTTTTGCATCCTGGGATTTTCCTCTTTTCTGCAACAGTTTCTTCCTTTTGTTGAAAAGTTTGTTTACGGCAGGGGACCACCAGATTGGCTTCCTTTTTTGAAGGAGAGCATCTTGGTTCTATTTGGGATGGCACGATTCATGCAGGAGTGGATGTGCTCATACAGTGCCTTAGTGTAGGACTCAGCAGTCGAACTTTCAGTTCCCGTCTGCATGGGTGTCATGAAGTTTGTTACTTCTGACTTGAGTAGCATGAAGATGGCTTTGGAGAAGTTTTTATGGAGGTTTCCTTACTGGGGAGTGGGGATGGGATGTGGATGTTTAGGGTGATTAGCTTATGGTCTGACCTGACCAACGAGAGGGTGACCATAGGTGTGGAGCATCGATTTCCCATGTTGGCAATTACCAGGTCTAGGATATTGGAGCCCCTGGTGGGACTATTGATTAGTTGATCCAGGGTGTTGGAATTTATTAATTCCAAGAACCGTTGGGCCAAGGTATTGGTACACGAGTAGTTTTCCCAGTTAATGGCAGGGTAGTTGAAACCACCCAGTAGTAGGGTGTTTGGTTGTATCTTAATATTTTCCAGTATGTTTAGAAAGGTGTAGTGAGAATCTTGGGGCATGGTGGGGGATCTGTAGCAAGCTACAATTTAGATTGCAGTCTTACCTAGTGTTAGTTCCACCTGGAGAATTTCAGACGCATTGTATTGGGCAACTAGCCTGGTGATGTGAATATGGACACTCCTCCACCTTTAGTGTTTCGATCCTGGTTTGTTGGCCAAAAAGTGTGGCAAGAGTTGTAGCCTGGTTTTGCAGGGATGCTCTCTGGAGCCTTGAACCAGGTCTCAGTTACTGCACAGATAACGATGTTCTCCATTTTTATGAGTGCCTCGAGAGTGTGCATTTTGAGGTTTAGACTTCCAGCATTGAGTAGCATTACCTTCAGATTTTGCATGCTTGTACCTGTTACAGTGGTGGTTTTGTCCTTTAAACTTCACCTAAAAAAGGCACTATAGGGGTGGCAAGAGCCTTAGCCAGTAACCTGAATCCCAGGGGAGACAGGTGCAGACCATCTTTGGCAAAGCATTGTGGTCTGTCGATTATGTCATCACAGGCAGACAGATACTGGATCCCCTTTGAATGTCATGTCACTATATTTATTTAAATAGCTTCTAATGCTTTCAATTCCATCCACAGTGGGAATGGAAGTGAACAAGGAGACTATGTCCACTGTAACTAAAGTAAAAACTTTTCCTTTAACTAACATTTCCATTGCAAAATTTCTAACATGGTTTAAAAAAATTCCATGAATAATGACAATATGAACATAATTTCTGAACTATGGTATCTAAATATATAGAAATTCCTTCAGTAATACTGCCTCCTGCTGACACTATAAGTTTGAAAGGGGGGTGGCTTTGATCTTTATGTATTTTAGGTATCCCGGACAGGATATCTATACGTGGATGTTTAGTAAAGAAATACTTGTATAAAACTACATCCATTTCTTTATTTAATTCCATACTGTCCAATACTGAGTATAACTGTTTGTATTTACCATGAATATCACTTACAGTCACTTCTTGAGATTCATTTACATTCTTCAGCAATGTTTCCATGCTTGTATAATAATCTTCCACATCCATAATCACTTTTTGTGAAAGGGACATTAGGTCTTTATTGAATGGAAAAACTGTCAAACCTTATTTTAATTTATCAAATGTCGAGTACAAAGCACTTAAAGAACTGCGTGAAGTAAAAATCTAAGATTTATGAAGGCTGATAAAGGGGGGGGTGGCTTAGTGATTATGGATGTGGAAGATTATTATACAAGCATGGAAATAATAGCTGAAGAATGTAAATGAATATCAAGAAGTGACTACAAGTGATATTCATGGTAAATACAAACAGTTATATTCAGTATTGGACAGTATGGTTTTAAATGACGGAAAAGATGCAGTTTTATATAATTATTTCTTTACTAAACATCCATGTATAGGTATCCTGTTCGGGATACCTAAAATACATAAAGATCAAAGCCATCCCCCTTTCAGACCTATAGTGTCAGCAGGAGGTAGTATTACTGAAGGAATTTCTATATATTTAGATACCATCTTAAACCCATTAGTTCAGATGTTATGTTCATATTGTCGTGATTCATGGGATTTTTTAAACCATGTTAGAAATTTTGCAATGGAAATGTTAGTTAAAGGAGAAGTTTTTAATTTAGTTACAGTGGACATAGTCTCCTTGTTCACTTCCATTCCCACTGTGGATGGAACTGAAAGCATTAGAAGCTATTTAAATAAATATAGTGACATGTCAACTGAACAAGTAAATTTTAACTGAAATTTATTAGAAATGGTGTTGAGTAACAACTTTTTCTTTTTTCACAACATGTATTATAAACAAAATAAGTGTGTTGCGATGGGGCTAGTGTAGCCCCAGCGTATGCGAGTTTGGTACTAGGATGGTGGGAATGTGAACAGTTACTCAATATCATAGGTTACACGGACGTTTTATTTTATAACAGGTTTGTAGATTACATGTTTTTTATTATAAAAGGTCAATTTAATGTTGAAGCTTTCATGGGTAGTTTAAATAACACTTCTGAGTTTTTGTCTTTTACATTAGGTAGTGTAGGACACAAGGTCAATTTTTGGATATTTAACTTATATGGGACCCTTTGAGTGGCAGTTTGAATAGTAACATCTTTAGAAAATAAACTTTTTCTAATAGTTACCTACACTGGACCGGTAACCATCCCAGTTATATGAAACTTAACATCCCTACAGGCCACTTTATAAGGGCATTGCGTATGATTAGTAATGACAATGTTTTTCAAACAGAATTGAGGTTCATTACTCAATTATTTGTGGAAAGGGGATATCCCATAGAACTATTACATCAGGCTGCAACTGAAGTCTCTGCTAAAAGGAAGACTTTTTTCCACCTATTTTAATAAATGGACTGCCTGACAAATCACATGAAGTTGATACTTCTAATGATTTTCCTCTGTGTTGTCTAGAAATGTTAGTAGATACGTGTAATATCAGGAATATTATAACACAAAATTGGTGGATTATTAATGGTCACAGAGAGTTATGTCAGGCTTTAGGAAATGAGCCACAATTTGTAAATGTTAGAACACGTAGTATTAAACAAATGCTTGAAAAATCATACAAAAATTCCTATTGCTTATAGTAGTAAAGGTAAAGGGACTTGAGTGCAATGGTTATTCTAGCTGCAGATTCATACACGAAGGTGCTTTTGTGATTTTGCCCCATTTAAATTACAACACAGATTTCAAGGAAAGGTATAGTTGTAATACTTCTGGAGTGGTCTATCTTGCCCTGTGCTCATCCTGTGAATCATTCTATGTAGGTATGACTACAAGAAGGCTGAGAGGATTCAAGAACATATAAGGGCTGTTAAGAAAAAGGATGAAAATAATGCACTTGATAAGCACTGAAAAGTGTGTAAGAATTTTAATAAGTTTTTGTTTACAGTTCTTGAAAAAGTAACAATGGATGGGGGGGGGGTGGCTTTAAAAATGAAATTGAAACTAGAGAAGTGAGTTGGCAGATAAGTTTATGTGCAGATGTTATCCCAGGTTTGAATGAACATGTTACTATAAAATGTTTTTTTAGCAAGAACTAAATTAAAGGGTTAAAATTGGTGATTGTTTTTAATTATGGTTAATTGATTAGTGTATATATATATATATATATATATATATATATATATATATATATATATATATATTCCAGTTGTATTGTTTGATAAGATTTTTCTGATGAAGTGTTTTTACAAAAGTGGAGATTAAAACATTTTTTACGCTAAAACAGTTTGCGATCCTTCTGTTGTAAAGTGAACTTTTTTGTTTTTAATATATAATCTTGGTATGCACAGATTTTTATAAATCATTGATGAGCGTGAAGCATCCTTCTTGATTTCCTGTCTAATCTATCCAACACACTTTGGGGCCAGTCAATCACTCCAAAACTAAGTTAGGACAGGAACAGAAAATTGGTTTATAGCTTGAATTTTGTTCCTAGATGTCAACACTGTTTTCAGGATTAAGTCTTCTAAAATATTCTTTACTAAGTTTTATTCACATTTGTTCATGTTTTACTGTTGATCCTTCATCAATTCCCAAATATTTATACACTTCCTCTTGCTCAAGTTCTGCGATATCGCACTCTTGTCCCAAACTGATGTTTTCTTGGTGCTGCAGTTTTCCTGCTTTAAAGGTTGCTTTTGCACATTTATCAAGACCAAATGACATTCTTATACTATCTGAAAAAGTTTTGACTTTTTGCAGTTGTGCTTTCAGTTCCTCATCTGATGAGTTATACAATTTTAAATCATCGACAAAGAGAAGATGCAAGGTCTTTAAACTTTGTTGTTTTCTAGGAGCCAAATTACAGCCATGGCCTAATCTTTTAAGTAGACAGTTTAAAGGATTAAGGGCAAGACTAAACAGTAGCTGTGACAGGGAGTCAGCCTAGAATATCGCCCTTTAAATTTTCATCCCCAAAATAATAATTTGTCCTTTATCATGGCTTAAAAACAAAGTGGTTTGCCACTGTTTCATGGTCACTGTAATGTAAGTTGATCAGTGGAGGGTGTATCTTATACATTTTAAAGCAGTCTTTTAACCATGAATGTGGGATACTATCAAAAGCTTTTTTGTAGTCAATCCATGCCATACTTCTTTCCCTTTTTACATTTCTCCATTATGACTTTATTTAGCAACAGATGATCCTTTGTTCCATATGACTGACTTTCATTACCCTTTTATTCTATTGCCCTGATTGAATTTTCTTTAAATGACTATAAACTCTGTCAGCATCAATTCCAGTATATAGTTTATACGTCGTTGGAAGGCAAGTTATTGGTCTAGATTTTTTTAGGATAACTTGCTGGTTCACTCTTAAGTAGGCACACTGTTTTTCCTGTTGTTAACCAGGTTGGTGTCTGTTCGGGGTGCGCATATAAATAGTTCTTACTCATGGCTAAAGCTTTCTGCAAAGATGTTAATATTTTTAGCCAGAAGTTTGGTACTGCATCTGGGCCTGGGGTTTCCACACTGAAGGCTTTTCTTAACTTTATCTCAATCTCTCTGTCAGTTATCTCATGCCATTTCATATCCTGTACCGTTGAACGTCTTATTCTTTCTTTTACTTCTTCTATCCATTTAGCATCTTTGTTAGGTTCCACAGAATCTTCATAGATATTTTTTTTCAAAATGTATCTATTTCTTCTTTTTTTGTGTGGTCTTTCAATTCGCTTTTCCTTGTTTCCCAATTCTCTACAGAACTTTTTAGGGTCATCAATATATTGCTTATTTTGCACTTTATATTTATCTGTGTATCTTCTAAGTTTTTCTGCCTGTGCTAAGATTTTTAGTTTATTATTTTCAATAGTGCAAGACAGATCCTGATCCATTACAATACTGTGCATTGCTTTTATCATGTCTATCTTAGTATTTTTGTTGATCTGTTCCCTCTTCTATACTCTTCTAACAGTGGCACTTCTCGTCTTAACTGTGTTACAGTTTTCTCTATTCGATACTTCCATGATGGTATTCAATTTCTCCCCTTCCTTTCCCTTACTACCCTTTGTTCTTGTGGTAGAATTTTATCTGTTATTAATTTAGCTGCAGAGTAATATATCCTGTTTACATCTGTTATATCGCATGGATCTCTATGGAGAGTCTTAATTACTGTGTTCATTTGTTTTATCAAACTTCTGACTCTCTGGGTTTTATTGACTTTCTGCAGTCTATTTGTTTCATTGATCTTGACATGTCTATCTCTATTAAATCAAGCAACTCTTCTCTTAGCTCATTTTCTTCTAAACTAAAGGAACATTTTTTGTCCTCCATTTCCTGCGAGCATTCTATAGAGTTCTACAGCATCTTCCTGTGGCACATTCTCTTCAATTTCATCTGTGTCATCCGTTGCTTTGTCATATGGGAGCTCACTGGCCTATCACTCAACACTGACTGCATCAGAGTTGCCACAGTTTCCTGTTTCTTCCCTTGCTGTCCAGCTTCAAATGAACATTATACTAGTTTTCTGTGGAAGCCTCTAAAATATCTTCATATTGCATGCCATACTTGGAGTCACTTGAGCATGAAGCATCCTTCTTGCTTCCCGTTCCACTGGTTTCTCCTTTATTTGGATGTCTATTGCTCTATCTTCCTGTGGTGCTTTCTGAGTTAGATTTTCTACACTGAATCCTTCACTTCGCAGGTACTCCATAACATCAGTTTCTATTTCTTTAACTTCTCTAACCTTCTCTTCTACTTTTCCTCTGTCTTCTTATTTTTTGTATTGTAAAGTTTTCCATGTTCAGTTTCCTTTGCCTGTATTTCTCTTCAAATATCATTGGTGCTATTTCTGTATCAATTTTGCTTTCTCCTTTGCATAGTTATTACACCATATTAAATGTCTTTTTCTTTCCCATGTCCATATTTCTTCTTCAGATGTCTCCTGATCTTCCTGTTTCATCTTACTTTGGGGGCCCATTACATCATACTGTGATGTAACCTATGTTAGACCTTCTACACCAAAACCTTCACTTCGCAGGCATTCCATAACTTCAGCTTTTATTTTTTTTAACTTCTACTTTACTAATCTTCTTTTCTACATTTCCTCTTTGTGATATTTTTATTGTGAAATTTTCCATATCTGGGTGCTTTGCCTGTATTTCTCTTCGAATATCTTTGGAGCTGCCTTTTTTTGCATTAATTTGGCTTTCAACTTTGCATAAATATTGCACCACATCAAATCTCTCTTGCTTTCCCACATCCATATTTCATTTTATGTTAGTTAGTGTCTTTCGGCTTTTCCCGGTTAGGGGTCGCCACAGTGGAACTCCGGTCCACTAATGACTGGCAGTAGAGTTTTACGTGCTGGCTTGCTGGGCCTAACGCACAACCTTCAACGAAGGAATGCCCGTTCACGCATGTCGCCACACAGCAGGCACTCTGAGAATCGAACGGGCAACATCTAACTGTGAGACGACAACGCTACCGCAGTACACTTTTCAAAAATATCTAGGTTTTGTTTTTTATATTTTTGCACTTCCTCAGATGCTTCTTTTTCCAAACAGATAAAATATTCTTGGTCTATATAATGTTTTTCACAAATCTGTTGTATTAATGTACACAAATTTTTATTTGAGACTTCTGAAAGTTTTTCTTGTGGAAATATTTTTCTTTCCTGTATTTTCTCTCAATCTTTTTGTATATCTTGTGTCTAGAAATTCTGTTTTTTTTTTTGCATAATAGTAAGAATACATAATTTCTTTCTTATCCACAGTTGTGCACTCTTTTATGGCTCTTCTTTGGCCTATCAGTTTTTGTGATTTTTGTGGACTGTTACTTCCTTCTACAGCAAGGAGGCCATCCTCCCCTTGGAAATGGCCCAGCCCCACTGTAGGAATGTTTCCATATTTTGAGGATTCTACCACTGTAAGTTTTCCAGTCCTGGCACCAGTGCGTCTACCAGGACTGGGCACTTTTTTATCTTGGGTCTTGTGCGTGCACCCAGCTATCTTTTTTTTACCTACTTCTTTCCATGATATATGCTATACAAAATACAGTCTATACATCAGTGTCACCTTGGTGAGATTTTGTGAAAAACAGGGTCCACCTTGTGAAGGTACCCACCATGACGAGGATGAATTCAATTTCTGCAATACTACTCTCCTTTGTTTGCTGACTCATCATCTCTCCATTCGGACCCCAAACACTCTGTATGGTTACTGTTATTCCCCTTAAGGATCTACATCTAAACTTCTCACCTGTCTCTGTGTTTTTAGAACTTCCCTTTCCACTTTGATTTACATCCTTCTGATTGTGATGTGCAGATGAGCCTTAACTGCATAGTACCAATATATCCATGCAAATCAGGTAATCCTAAACCACTTTATTCTTTGAGAAGGAAGGATCAACTTATTCCACTTAACTCTCCCCCTCTTCATCTCACAAATAAATTCCTTCATCTCTATTAATTTTTGTCCACCATTTCTCCTCTAGTTGATAAAAACATGCCTGACCTGTATATAAATCCAAAGGGGCAAAAAACATTTTCACTGCTTGTACTTTACTATCCATAAACAGCTTCCAGTTTCTCAGTTTTTGTATTATCTTTTATTTAATCTCTTCCTGCATATTAGGTGTCATATTAAAATATTTTTGTAATTCATACACCTAAATACTTCAACTTATGTCTCATAAAAATGGGTATTGCTGAACCAATTCATGTATGGTTACATGCCAAAAGAATTCTTTCCGAAACATATCCCTGTAAGAGGACAGGTTTGGCCAGTTCAGAGTAATCCCTTTTATTGCCATGAAGATTTTCGAATACCTCCTGTACAGGGACATGGGTTTAACAGTTCTTCAATTTCAGCAAGTTTTTCAGACAACAAAGAAAAAGTTCATACTACTTTAATACTCCCAGTGGAAGCTTTTGATGAACACTTGCTTAGTAAGTACATCAAAAGCATTGCTTGCCCACATGGGGATAACTCAGGCAGAGCACTTGCCAGGGAGCAAGTCAGAATTACAGTTTGTCAAGAAAATGTATTTTCTTCTCATATAATCCATCAATCATCATCTTTCCATGGTGTTCAGATACAAAAAGTAGTATTTTTAGCCAGTTTTGTTTTGAAAGTGTTATCTTGTTTACAGGGATAAAAAATAGTTTTCTTGCAGCAAACAAGAGGAAACAAAATAAAGTTCCAGTTTATTCACCAGATTTCAATGTTCACTTTGCAGTTTTACTTTTTCATAGAAGCTTTTCACAAAGCCAAAGACAATATTTACAAAGTTTACTTTTATGCTTCCAAAACTATTTTCCATCCAAACAGAGTAAACAATTCCTTCGGCCTTTCTATACGGAGAAAAACATGCCTGCTTCTCCTTCACCTCAGCTTATGGTAATTTTCCATCCATTCCTTCAAGATTCAGTACAAAATAAGAAAGCAATACTCTTCTTACTTCTTCAGATGTAGGGATAGCTTCCCTGAGACTCCTGCACAGAACAGTAATAACCCAGAGGCCTCAAATCAGGAATATGGGACTAGATTGCTAAAAAGAGTTGTTCCCAGTGCAAGTCTGCCCTGATTCCAAAATCCTTGCTCTCAGTGTAAGTGACTTACTTCGGTGTAAGGCCCATCTATAAACAGGCTTGACCTGGGAACTAAACTCCAAAATGCTCTTAGTGTAAGTGATCACTTACAGTGACAGCAAGTCTTTTGGAATCAGGCCCATGGAGTCTCTCTTCAGCAGTATTCATCATATCTCCCTAAAATGCACCTGTCCCCTTGCCAAGACTTTCTGCCTATCCTATGTCTCTTGCATACATTTCCCTGCCTGTTTCAGCAGCTACCACTATGCCACCACATACATGTATGCAAGTGTATGTGTGCGTCTATGCAGTACATATAGTAGCATTTATATAAAATGTGTATTTGCCTTTAACTTATATAGTTAAACAGGATACTCCAGTATGCAGTGTGGCAATGTTTTCACAAAGATTAATGAAATCATCTTGATTGCTAAACACCATTACATAAAATGGACCAGCTTAGAGTGCTAAACTCAGGAAATTATTTCTTCACACAGAGCATCATCTGAATGAAGACATGGAAGCATAGAGTGAGAAAAGAGTTCATGTGTGGCTAACCTGTAGAGTTTACCCTGTGAATTATACCTTGGTGAAGTACCTGTTTTTAGAGCTGAAAGTCTAGCCTGGAAGAGGCCTGTCAGCCTACAAAAACACACACACACAATGCCTTTTGTCAAGGGACAGTAAAAACTTTAATGGAACATGCATAAGTCATCTAACAGAATCTTGTTCATAGGACTTCTACTATGTTGCCATGGTGAGTGTAGCAGCATTTCCTCAAGGGCGAGTAGTGCATATACAAAATTACCCAAAGACTGTAATAAGGTATACGAACTTCAGTATTAATGTCTCCAGAGAGAAAAAGAGAAATAACCAAAAAAGTCAGAAAAGAGCATAATAATACCATTCTCAACAAACCACCACAGGAAAAGGCCACCCACATGGGAGAACAGAATATCACAGATCAAGTGAACCTGGCTGATGCCCATAGTGAAAGGAAAAGTTTAACTCTACATTAAAAAAATGTATGGCAGAGACTCAAACCAGAGCCTAGGAGATTCAGAATGTCCCAAGTAACCACTCTGATGTGATGATACAGGACATTCTGCAAGAAATGGAGCAGTTACAGCTGCAAACAGAAGTTGCAGAAGCAAGATTAGAACTAAAGTACAGTTTTGTACCTACCATAAATGTAGATGTCCGAACTGGATAGCATCTGCAGTCATAACAACTCTCAGTGTTTCTTGCCCCAGATGCCAGTAGCCCTCTTGAAGGCTAAAATTTGGATAGATGCCAATGTTTCCAAAAGATAGAGGTAAACACAACAATAAGCCCCACCAGCTACTGCAGATGCTATCCAGTTCGGACATCTACATTTATGGTAGGTACAAAACTGTACTATGTCCTTCATGGATGCATCTGCAGTCATAGTGGCAAACCCTGCTGATCTGGAATATAGAGGCAAATTATAATGCTTTAGAATGAGGTCTTATGTTCTGTGGAATTGGTTTTCCATGGAAGGAGTAACAGAATCGTATGCAATTTCCTATCCATTTGGAGATTGTCTGTTTGGAAATAGCTTTTCCTTCCCTTCCTGAAAGTTGGTCAGTCTTTCTGCTATTTTTGTTCTGTCCAAGTAGTACTGTTTTGTGGGTTGGGAAAGAAGGTAGGTAGGTGGATTGCCTGGTTTAAAGACACTCTGGATACCACCTTGGGCATAAATGTAGGATTAGTCCTCATGGACACTCTATCTTGGTGGAAGATTAAAGCAGTTTTCCATGACAGGTGTTGTAGGTCTGCTGTTGCTGCTGGTTCAAAGGGTGATAGTGTCAATTTTTCTAGCACAAAGTTTAAGTCCCAAGCTGGTAATGGTGGTTTCCTTGGAGGTTTTACATTCTTGATTCCTCTGAGGAACTAAACAGGTGGATCAAAGCTGTATTCTGCTGAAATAGCTGATGCATGTATCTTGATGGAGGAGTAGGACAGGCCTGAATGAAGAAGTTCGCCAGATACTCCAGAATGTTAGGCATATCTATGTTTGACACATCTTTTCCTCTTTCAAATGACAAACCTTTTCCATTTTCCAGCATAGTTCCTTCAAGGATAATGTCTTTAACTCTTTGGGAAAGTTCTGGATTGGCTGCTGCTATGTGATGTTCCATGCAGTTTAGGTTTGGGTGTATGATGCTGTAGTTGTTCTGAGTTAACATCAAAGGCATCAGACATGCTCCTCAGTAGTGGGTACCAGTGTTGTCTTGGCCAGTTTGGAGCTATCAGGATTATCTTTTAGTAGTACCTTGTGTATCAAAGGAAGAGGTGGGAATGCATATGCTGTTAGGCCTTTCCAGTTGAATCCACTTTCCATGCTAGTGGGTGGAATGTCCATAGGTCTATCTGTGGCATTCCCCATTTCTTTGAGATGGTCTTGAAGATGTAGTGGTTCTGCTTAATATGTCTGCTAGAGTATTGTCTTTAGTCATTCTGCATAGGGGTATGAATGAGTGCCTCCCTGTTTGTTGATGTACCACATGACTGTGGTGTTGTCTGTCCTTATCATCAACTGGCCCTCTTTGAGAAATGGTTTGAACTTGCCAGTTTTACTGCCAGCATTTCTTTTAGGTTGATGTGCAGGTGAAGTTGATCCTGTGTCCACAATCCTTGCACACATTTGTCTGTTGTGATGGTCGGTTTGACTGGCATGCCTGAGCCCACCATAGGAACTCCTGTTTTAAGCATGGAATTAGTGGGATTTCTGTTTCTAGGCTGTGTCTGTGTTGGGACCATAAATTCTTTAGGTACCACTGTAGTTTATGGGACCAAGATTATGCATGATGCCATGAAGCCCAAGGCCTGCAGTACTTTTCTTGCTGTTAACTTGTTCAGAAGTAAAGAGGAAGTTCTTTTGTTTTTCTGTAGTCAGGAATGCCATTTGTTTTACTGTGTCCAATTCAGAATGTCCTTGTTTGGGATGGTAACAGCCTTGACTTTTGTAAATTGACTGTGTATCCCAGTGTTTGTAGCAAGTAAATGACCCTTTGTAAATCTGTTGTCAGCTTGCTTTTGTTGTCAGGTATGGGTAAATTTGAATTCCCTGTAGTCTGCAATGGGCGATTACTGATGCCAGGCATTTTGTGAATACTCTAGATAAGCCAAAGGGCAATGCTGAGAATTGATAGTGCTCTGATCCTGCAAGAAATCTGAGGTATCTTCTGCAGATTGGTCGCAGGTATGCCTCCTTGAGATCTAGAGTTACCAGCCAAGACTCCTTGCCCAGCATGGGAAGAAGTTGCTGTAGGGTCAGCATTTTGAATTTTGGGACAATGATGTATGTATTTAAGGTGGACAGGTCGAGAATTGGTCTCCAACGTTTTTCCTTTCTTGGAACTAGGAATAGTCTGGAGTAGAACCCCTTTCCTTGCTCTGCTGTTGGCACTCTTTCCACAGCTCTCATGTTTGCTAACTCCATAATCTGGTGTAGAGCCTCTGTTTTTTGATTTGGAGGTAGATTTGGCATTCCTCTTTTGACTGGTAAAGTGTGGAAGTGAAACCGGTAACCTTGATCTATGGTTTGTAAAATCCACTTGTCTTTTGTTATGTAGTGCCAGTTTTTTGAAAATAAGGTTAACTTTCCGCCTAGAGGAGCTGCTATTTGTTCCCTGGTATTAGGTTAAGTCACTGTGTTGGTGCTGATGTAGTGGCAGTGGCTGTGTCTGTGCCTCTGTTGTTACCTTGCCACTGTCGTCCTCTGTAGGCACCTCCTCTGGATTGGTTTCTGCCTCTGGAACGCCTATTCCTGCCCCTTTGAAATTTTGTGGAGTCAGGAAAGGACCAATTTTAGCAGGCCAGTTCCTGCTAAACCTTGGGGGTTGAACCTGCAAGAAATCTTTAACAGTTTGAACAGATTTTGCCTTTTCTTCCATTTTCTTCATAACCTGCTGGGCAGGTGTACCAAACAAACTTGTCTTGTCCATAGGAGCATCTAGCAACTTAGCTTTAACATGATCCGCTTGTTCCTTTAGCCATGCATGCCTTCTTATCACTGTGCCAGTCATGGCTGATCTAAATGAAGCCTCCAGTGCATCATAGCCACATTTTAAGGAATGGTTGCTAACCTGTTGTATGTTATTTACCATTTCTAATACATATTTCTTATCAAGAGATTCATTAGTAGTTAGTTTTTAGTTAACTGATCAAGCATAAACTCTTGGTATTGTATCATGTGAAACTGACAGTTTAAAGCTCTAGCTGAGAGAGTAGCTGAAGTGTAGACCTTTTACCCCATCTGTCTAATGACCTTGCTTCCCTTTCAGAAGGAATAGGGACCCTGGGATATAGTTTCTGGGTCTGCAAGTGGGGCCTTGTAAAGGTGGTGATGAGTATCTGGCACCCTGTAAAATCTGTCTGGTTTGGCAGGGGCTGGGGTAAAGAATCTGGCAAACATCATTGAAAGCATCATCCACCACAGAGAGAACAGGAGGTATAGCTAAGGGCCTGTGCTGTGGGAGGTGCAGAAAGGTCCTAAGTCTTTTTCTGGAGTCTGAAAAATCCTGTTGCTGCCATTGGAACTGTTCTCGCATGGCATGCAAGGTTTAAGGAGAATTCTTCTGGTGGGGAAGCAGCTGGAATGGATTCTTCAGCATCAGAATCTTCAAAATTGGAGAAGGGAGCCTCTGGCTGGTCAGTTATGTCTGATTCATCAGCAGAATCATCAGAGGACACTGGTTCAGGGGGCTCTGCCCTAGGTCTCTTCTCTGGGGGCTGAGAGGCCCTGTCTGGGTGAGATTGAGATCCTCTAATTAAAGAAATTAAATCTTCTGCCAAAGTAAGCATTTGAGAACTAGAAGAGGGCCTGGAAGTGGGGGTTTAACAGGCACTGTTTTAGTAGTCTTGGCTGCTTTAGCCCTGGCGAAGGCCTTAATGGACATGGCTGCTGGAGGCCTAGCAGCGAGACATCGGGATGGTGTCTGATAAGTCAACCACCGTTTCTGAGGCCGATTCAAGAGTTGTAGCAGGGGCCTCAGTTGTAGGAATAGGTTCAGCTGTACTTTGATCAGTTTTCTAACCATGGTTTTTTGGCAGATTGGGTAGTCGGAGGATCCGGCGGCATAATGATCAGAACCGAAAAACTGTTCTGCAAACTCCGACAGGCTGCTACGCTGGGCCTAAACAGGGCAGACAGTAAGAGTGGAAATCCTTATGAGGTATTTGTTTCCCACAGGTTAAACAATTGTTAACTTTTTCTGACATCGGCTGAGGCAAGAAAGAGTCTAGCCCAGGTACTTAGCTTTAGAAGTCTTGGTAGTATTCGAAGTAATCTCTGGATCAAGAAAGACACTGAAGGGCTGCCTGACGACAGGACAACCCAGTTGTTATGACTGCAGATGCATCCATGAAGGACATCTGAGGAGATTCTTACGGACCAGCAGGCTAGATCCAGACGAAAGTTCATTAGATTACTGGGCATAACTGAGGGAAAGGAAGAAAAGGACTGTGATTGATTTGTGACAGCTTTACTGGAAGAATGGACTCAGATCCCTGATGAGTATTAAGAATAAAGAGATCATATACGACTGTCTGGAACTCTGGGAACCAATGTTATCCAAGACAAATAGTAACCTTTGAATCTTACAAACTAAAAGAATGGATATTATTGATCCTTTGGAAACCAGGAACAAAATGGATGTGTGGCACAGATAGGGTTTTTGCAAACAAGGACTTCTAGTCTGAGACATGGAAGAAATGGGCTGTATTTGCTCTGGTGATCAAGTTGGTGAAGCATAAAGGAATTAAAGATGAAATTCTGTATGCAACAAGTTTTAAGCTTTTCTTAGCTTGGGTCCAAGAATTGAAGACCCAAAAGCAGCACTAAGACTTGCAATCAATGGTCAACTACACTAGCCAATGTAAAGCACTAATGGGAAACAAAGGGTCAGACCGCCTGAGTCAGTCAAATCAGACACTATGATCACAAGAAAGACTGTTCTTGGTCTTTAAAGAGAGCCAAATATTGAAGTTAAGGGCAGAAATTGCACAACAAAGATCAAGGGATCATATCTTCAAGCCATCCAAATACAGTGTGGATATCTAGAGTACCTAAACTGGAATGTCATAATGACCATGAATAAACTTAAAAATGAATGACAGGTATTGGACAGACAGACAGACGCTATGTGTTGAAATTCAAATGGGGGATGAGTACATAAAACATATGGTGAATAGCAAAGTTGTGTATAAACAGTATAGCTCTAAGTTAGTAATTCCCCATTTGAATTAATGGCATAATTGATTTGTGGCATTACTTGCATGCAGACCCAGGTAGTAAAACCTATTTAACTATTTTGAAAGTCAAACTAAATCTTGGACTAAATTAAAAGCTGTATATCAACCACAAGGAGGGTCTCATAATACACATTAAAGTGAGTTTATTTTGAAGTGGAAGTTGAGGTAAAATTTAGAAGTAGATTACCAGCCCATATTACAATTTCTGGGGGAACTAGGTAGGGATGTCCACTTTCTTCCCCTTACTTTTAGTCTTGTACTTAAAACCAACAGCAGAAACTTTTAGGCCATCACAAACAGAAGGACATCACTGGGGATGTTTACAATTAAAAATTGCTTCATTTGCTCATGATGTAGTAATGGCTAACCCCTAGAGAGAGACACATGTCAAAAAACTATGGCAGATATTACAGAATTTTGGGCAAATTTCAGGTTATAAAATAAATTCAGAGAACTCCCAAGAATTGGGTATTAACACTGCAGAATACAAGTTGTTAAAACAGCAGTACCAAACATATGGGGAGATGGAGAATTAAAATGCCAGGGAATAAGGTTAGCCACAACCTGAGAGGGCTGAATGAACTGTAGTTTTGGTAAAATGTTATAAAAATATTCAGTTTTCAGCGAAGGGACCATTTAAATCTGGAACTAAACCAAATGTCTCTGATGTGGTCATGTATTGGCATGTTCCACCATATCTACTATATTTAGTTCAAGCTTTTTGCCAGCCTATGTCAGAGAGTGAGATTAGAAAGACAGATGGGTGGATGAAGGGATACATCTGGAAAATTCCAAATCCAAGGGTGGCAGAGGGGAAATTAAGTCTACCAAAAGCAGCAGGAGGGCTGTCAATCCCAGATATTATGCAATATAATAAAGTCTAAATATCTGCATTTACCTTTTAATATTTTCTGCAAATGTACATATTGGACCAGATTCCAAGAGAGTTCCTCTCAGTACAAGTCTGATTCTGAAAGCCTTGCTCTCAGTGTAAGTGACTTACTATGGTGTAAGGCCTACCTATACACAGTCTTACCTTGGGGACTAGATTCCAGAAGACCTGCTCTTAGTGGAAGTGGTCAGTCGCACAAGCAAGTCTTTTGGAATCTGGCTCATTGTGTTACTTTTCATAAGATCATGTGTATGTTTTTCTTCTTTTTTTTGTTGCTTTTTTTTATGTGCTCAATTGGAGCAGGTAATGGCTGAAAAGGGACAACTAACCAGCCTTCCCATCCAGTAGTCAAATAAGAATACACTGAAAAACAAAGATGACAAATAAATGTAGACACATTTGTGCAGAACTAAATATAAGTAATAAAATGAGGGAAACATACCTCGTGGAACTAAATTTCTTAGAAAGCTAAAGTTTTCTCTAATCTTCTCAAAATCTGGTAACAATTTTGCCATGTCTTCTGCATCAGGAAGAGCTTTAACAATTTTTTCTACAAATAAAAAATATTAAAATCAAGAATGCATATGAAACTCATCAATAAATTACTCTTCAGATAATGAATATACAATCATAATTTCACCAAAATTACATTAACTGTTATTTAAATAATTTTTGTTTATTTATTTCAAAAATAACAGCTGCTACTACATTATCATCATCAAACATGGAAGTCATTTTTATGCAACACTAAATATAAACAGGTTTCAGAAATACTTTTCTTCACTAGCAATAATTCTGTAATGCTGGCTTTAAGCTGACAAAATCCTTTCATTTAAGACTTTAGAAGTCATGTGTAATGAAACCTAGAAACAACTGATAAGGCCATATTGTATTACACATGTACAGCTTAATAATACAATACTTTTTTGTTATAGCAGTGACAGTGCCATAAGTAGAAAAACAAACTGATTAACTGGTACTGTCCTGAATGAAAATATTTAAAAACAATTACTAAAACATTTTGGACAACTTACTAAACATTAAAAAGGAGGTATTGAATACAAAGGTTGATTCGTAATGAAAAGCTAAACTATATGCAAGAGATGTCTTTAATAACAACTGATGAAAGAAAAGTTTCAGGGTAGCAACTAATGTTGTTTATCCATGGCCCCTTTAAAGTGCCACTATGTAATGTGTTTTCAACTTATCCTTAAACTCGGTGCAAAAGATAGAAACCATCCTAACAGTGAGCAAGCCCAAAGGTAACAATGAAATGTTAGGTACAGCATCAAAAAGGGTATGTATAGGAGCATTACAAGTAAGCAATAATGCCTGACAGGGTGTGTGTTAGTGTGAATTAATGCCCGTCCAGGGGTATTATAGGCCTGATGCCGGAGGTGGAGGGTGTCTACACCCCTTGAAGGGCAATAATTACATATCAACACACACCCTAGAAGGCATTACTGCACTTAAAGAATGGGCTCTCTGTAAAACTGTTTTACTTTTTTTTTTCTTTAAGTACTCTTATTTTTTTTTATACTTGTGATGTAAAATAGTTCCTCCACCTAATATTTCAAACTTTCTGTACTATATTGCTTTCACAAACACACAGACACACTATAGATATAGATATATGTATATATATATATATATATATATATATATATATATATATATATATATATATATATATATACACACACACACACACACACACACACACACACACACACACACAGTCTCCTCTGCTTTCATACATGCATTCACTCACACAAGACCGCTCTCACCTTGATCTCAAACTCACAGTCTCTTCTGCTTTCATACAAGCATTCACTCACATATGTAGACAGAAAAAAACACTCATACACATACATACACACATATACACTTTTTTCAGTTTATTTTTTTCACTCGCTAACAGCAAAAGCGCTGCTTAGCAAGTGTTTTTTTTTTTTGCAGTCCGAGCTCCATGGCAGCTTGATATGCTTCCGTGAAGTAGCGGACTCGCTTTCCAGTGGGCATTATTTGTACATTAATACCTTGGAGGAGAATGTTAGTTCTCCAATTAGGGTGCTGATGTACAGTTTGCCTATTCTCTAAAACTCAATAATTTTGTCCTGAATATATTATATATCAAGATATGAGGGATGCCTACATCTTAGCTGACAGCATTTAAAAAAAGGCTTTAATTTTTAAGAAAATGATTAATAAAAATGAAAACTTAAAAAAATACATTTAGAAACAAGCTCCTGTAACCATACTGCTCCTTCTCATTACTTTGCAATACACAATAATGAAACTGAAAAAAGCAAGTTAGACTGAAAAGCAAAGTTACTACCCTTCAGAATGCAAAGTGCCTTTACGTGGTTAAAATTACAGCATTATATCTGCTCGTAATAAATATTATAAACTGCAATGGGCCGCCATAAATAAACTCCTTCAACTAAGCAGTCTTTCACTCCTACCCAATCAACCTCTAATAACGAAATTACTTAGACCCACAACCATGCACTTCTAGCTATCCCAGCTATACCAAAGAATGAACCTGGCTCCTTCTCATTCAAACCTGTCCAAACCTCAACCATAAAAAAATGGCTTTCTAAATTAAAGCCCACAGCACTTGCAGCTGCTAACCTACCCTCTGATTTCTTAAAACTACCTGCAGAAACCATCTCCCATCCAATCTCTATTCTCATCAACCACTCAGTAACTGAAAAATACATGTTCCTCATATCTGGAAAATATCCTACATAATCTTCTTCACAAAAGGTGGCACCTCTATAGAATTTTCCAACTATAGACCCACTGCTATCTTATCACTCCTTTCCAAAATCTTAGAAAAATGCATTCATATGCAGCACTTCAACCTCCTTTCTAACACACAACATGGCTTTTGCCCACATCACAGTACTACAACTACAATGCTCAGCTTAACAAATTCCATCAATCAACACAGAAATTATGGGAATCTAGTACCCTCCATCTTCTTGGACCTATCCAAAGCATTTGACACAGTTTATCATCAAAAGCTACTTAATGAACTCTACCTACTAAAATTCAGCCATTTTTCACTCTCGTGGTTCCTTAAGTTACTTAACTAACCGTCAACAATCTGTCAAATGGCAGAATGACCTCTCAACCCTTTTACCAGTTACAACGGGTGTTCCCCAAGGATCAATTCTAGGACCTCCTCTTTTCATTATATTTATCAATAGACTTCACACAGCCACTTCTATAGCCTCCATTGTCCAATATGCTGAAGACCCCACTGTCATCTGCGCTGCACCAACCATAAAAGAACTTGAAGCTAACACACAACAGTTCTTCCTAGCAGTAGAAACTTGGCAAACAGAATCTCAACTAATTCTAAATCCATCCAAAACCAAACTCATGCTCTTTCACCCCACTAAAGCACACAATCTAACAACTATCTTCTAAATAGTATTTTCCAACAATACCATAATATCTACAGTAGACCAAACAACATTACTAGGTGTAGTAAAAGACAGCAATCTGAAATTTGGTTTACAACTATCCCAAGCTATTAAAAAGATACACGCAAAGACAGGGGTTGTCTATACACACAAGCCCTACCTCACTGCCAGCACAAGACAAGCAGTTGCCAGAGCTCACCTCCTCTCCACGTTGCTTTACGCCTCCCCTATCTTCACCAATCTAGCAAAACTGAGATAACCACTGCTACAGTAAACTCGCTAAATTTACTACCAATTCCCCCCACAGATCCCACCACTGCTATGCCTTACAACAACTAAACTGGCTAGAGCTACCACATTACCTAACCTGCACTCAACTCCTTACTGCCCACAGGCTGGTTTGCCGTCCAGAAAAAACTCCCCATCTTAAGCAATTATTCCAACCCTACGCAAATGCTTGAGTACTCCGATCTTCAAACAAGTCCCTATTACAAGTATTCAAAACCAATAATGCCGCTGATGACTCTCTCTACTCTAGCTATATATCCAACACACCTCAATTTAAATATCTACTCAGGAATATCCTAAAAAATAAATTGCTTTGTCCTTTCACTATAACTGACTAAATCCTCCTCCTAGGCTCAATTTACCAATACCCAACTACCCACCTTAATACAATAATATTCCTCCTCACACATTAAGATACTGGTTCTCTCCCTCTTCTACTTTCCTACACCCTCCCCCAACCCCCCTTTTTTCTCCTTCTAAACTACTTACATACCTTACTTCACAACTCCTCTCCTCACCCTCATTAGCCCTGTGTCACTATCTACTCTAACTCCCCTTACTGGCCATTTCCCTACCCGAGTTTATTCATACAAACTGTCCTTTTACATCTGCATACTGCACTGTCACTTTCAGGATTTGTCCACTATCAAACAATAGAATATACTGGCGTCTGTGGACACATCAACTTACGACTGAAACTATATATGTTAATGCAGTAACGTTAATCTACTATTTGTTACTCTTCTGTATCAAATGTCATGTATATTTAAATTGCATTTCCCTAAATGTAGCCAAAGTAAAATTTTCCTGTACGTTTTACCTGTATTACATGTAAATATTTCTGTAACTGTGGAGCTTTTCTCCCAAGGCCTCCACTGAAAATGGGTTCTGTCTCAGTCGGACTTCCCCAGTAAACAAATGTTAAATAAATAAAACTGTGGCACTTTTCAAGTTTAAGGGCTACGCAAAATAATTAAAACAGATACCAAGAAATTACAGGAGGCTGAATAATGTTTAGATGTTTCCACAGAGACTTCTGCATCCAAGTTCAACGCACAGGAAAATAAATTTTAAAAAGAGTCTACCCAATATGAATCACAAGAAAGGAGATAATATCTGTGTGAGGTTTTTACCCTAAGGAATATTGTTTTGAATATTGTTTTATGTCCCAGCCATCAAGTTCCTTCCACAACCATAGCTAATTGTTCCCCACTGCTGGGGTGAGAGACAGTCATAGCAAGTCCATCATCTAGGCAAACATGAGGAAGTTTCCATCTTCTGACACTTACCTCCTTTCCTCTGCTACTGACCTGCACAGGGCATGTTATGCCTCCTCCTTTGAGTATATATTCTTTCACAAGCTACAAGAAGACATAAATATGAACACAGCTTGGCAGAACAAACAATGATTTCAGGCACTTAATGAACATCAAAAGCGAACCTAAAGTATCAGCTGTGTTTTTTTACGAATAAGGCTTGTTTTTTCTCCTCCTTAAAAAACTTTTTTGCTTCAATTGCTCTGTACCCATTTGCTTTCTTCAAAAAAAAAATGCTGCTGTTGGGCTGGCTATTTCCTGGTGTATCTTTGAATGGGTCGGCAGAAATACTATTTTCATAGACTCCTCCCATTTTGTCCCTTTTCTCATTTTTAACACCTCTTGTAAGAGAGGGCCAAAATCCACCCCTGAAAGTTGCACTGCCTGCTTTACCAACAGAACTTCCTACTGGTACCTGCAGTTCAAAATTACTGCCCACTGTTGTAACTCACACACACTTTGTGATGTCATCCCTCATCGCACCCCTTGTATCAACTTTCTTTAAATACACCGCACCTGGTCTGTCCCCATCAGGGCTGGCCTTTGTCAACTGGTGCCCTAGGCAAAAGGGCTCCACATTGCCCCCATCCTGGTTTACTTACACCATCCAGATTACCTTTTTTTTTCAGTTTTTCCTGTATTTATTCAACACATTTTAAAGAAACTATTTCTTTACTACAAAAAAGTAAACAAATAAATAGTGGAAATGTGCCCCTGCTAGAGCAGAGCCCTAGGTGGTGGCCTAGTTGGCCTAAGTCTAAGGCTGGCAGCTATGGTCCCTATCCTGCCTTTATTCCAACCTGCAATTGGGTTCCTTGCTATATTCAGCACAGATTTCCTGTTTGCTTCTGGACTGTTTTCAGCTGTTAGTCTAGCAATCTGTATATGTACTCTTTCTTTCTTTAATTTACCTTGTCCCCCATAATAAGTTACATTTTCTGTTTAAGATTATTGACATGTCATGTCGTTTAACACCTTACGATCATTCTATTTTTTTAGTTAAATCACTGAGTATTGAAGTAATCAATGACAGACACTAGACATTACAGTCTGATACATAACGTGCATGAAAAACATGCCTTTCACCCTGTCTGCTGTAATACTGCAAGGGAGCTGCAGCAGTGAAATGCACTTCCACCTCATAATGTAACTTAAATAGTAAATTACTTGTTTTATAGTTAAACAGTAAAGCCAGAAATTACACTTTGACACTTCTTATTGCTGTGGAACATGCCTCTTAACGTCTTAGAGCAATAAATCTGGACAAAGTCGTAATAAAATGGGGGACAAAGACAGCAAAACAGGGACAAATTTTAAATACTGCACTTACAAACTTAGAAAGTTGATACAATAACAGGTTTTGCATTGGCATGAATTTTATAAAGAATATATGAAATCTAAAACTCACATTTCTGTAATTATTTTCTGACTTCAGTCCTCAATGGTTTGCCAGAAAACCACACTTTTTGGAGAAACAAACAAAATACATGAGGCAAAAATCTGGACATTCTGCGAAAATCTGGACAGTTGAAAGGTATGCTGTGGAAGTGCATGCTGATAACACTGCTGACATGACCACAATGTACTTTCTCTATTTCAACATTTTATGCCCTTCAGAAAATGGGTAATTAAAAAAAAAAGGCAGCAAAGCACATGGTGATCAAATCAGGGTGCATCAACATGTACTTCCTCAACAATAAGTAGCCTCAAACTCTAATGTCTATGATTATATCTGTAAATAGTGCCAGACATTACATTTAGATTCTTCTTAACGTGCTGGGAAAGCATGCTAAATCAAACAATGAAACTCTTGAAGTCCTTTTTACCATGTCTCTCCCTATAGTAGTTCTCTTTTTTCTTGTATATCACTCAGGAATCAGAAAATGTATGCCAATGCAGGGGTGTTACGGAGTTCAAGGAGTTGTTTTATATATATATATATATATATATATATATATATATATATATATATATATGTAGTTAATAATCCAGGATATTAAAGTCTGATGCTTCTTCCTTTTCATGAAGTGCAGGACATTAAAGTCTGATACTTATTCCTTTTCATGAAGTGCGTGCGCAGCACTAACCACTTGAATGAACTGTAGTACACACTTTCTGGGCCATCTCAAAAGCTTACAGTAATATGTTCATACATTTTTACTGGGTTACTGACCTTACAGGATCTTTAGAATCTCTACTGACAAAATCACCTTTCTTCAATCTAGTGTTGCCTTACTTTTTGGAATACTTTTGGTCACTTTATGAATATATTATTCTGCATGGTTGTTCTCCTTAAGGATCGACATCCAAAATCCCACTCTCTATTTCTTGAGCTTCCCCCTGCTTCGTCATCATCCCTTTCCACTTTGACTTATAACCTTCCAACCATGTTATGTAGATGAGTATTAACTGCACTAAAATATCCATACCAGTCTGGTGATCCTAAACCCTTTCTTCTATTGGAAGGATCAAGTTATCTCACTTAACTCTTGCTCTCTTTCCCTCACAAATAAATTAATTCAACTCTATTACGGTCCACAACTTTTACTTTGGTTGTAAAGATACATCTGATGTGTACAGAAAACTAAAGGAATAAAAACATTTTCACTGCTTTTATCTTACTATCCATATCCATTAACAAGAGCTTTCAGTTTTTCAATTTTTATAGTACCTTTTTAGTCTCTTCCCACATATCCTTAGTTGCTATAACAGAAGTCTTTTTAATCCATACTCCTGAACACTTCATCTTATCATGCCTGCACAAATACTGAACCAGTTTGTGTGTGGGTACATAATTTACGGTATCAGTGAAACCAAATCCTTCCACTGGCCTACACATAAAATCACAGTATACTTCAGTGAATGCTTGGCTCTGCATCAATACCCACAAACAGCAACTATACTTTCTTACATTCTGCTTCTGTCTGGATCATCATTGTTCTATTAATGTTGTCAAATGTATACCTCAATTACACAAAACCACAGTGATCCATATCTATCACTTTTGGAAATACCTTTGCCATTTTTTTAGCTAATGTAGGCACAGACACTTTATAATCACGATTTAAAATTGAAATGGGTCTATACGAAGCTGGGTCAGATATTATCAATAGGTAACACAGCCACCACCACTTTCTTCAAAGATGTTGATACTTTCCTCCTTTTAAAATGCTGTTAAATAAAATCTTCCAGCTCTTTATCCATTCCTTCTAAACTTCCACAGGAATACCATCTGTTCCAGGAGAATTTCCTGAAGATTTATTATACATCACCATTTCTATTTCATTCCCCCCTATTTTAACTGTTTGTTGTTGAGCCTCATCCACCTCTAATCTTGGCACAATTAAGTATTTTGTAAATATTTCCTTTGGTGCTCTCTATTTTTACATTTCTCTGCTTTACACAAATTTTCATATTTTTCAAAATATCTCTAACACCTCTACAGGATCTGTTGTTATTTTTCTTGTTATTGGCTCCCCAAGTTTGGCAACAACCCCTTCTACTTTCTGTTGCCCAAGTTGTTGTGCTAAGATGTTTTGTGTTCTGGAGTTATCAAAACATGTCTGCTTAACAGTAATCTTACTAAATCCATGCATATTACCCAGATACTTCTTATTTTCTCTTTAACACTCTGCATTTATGCCTCTTCTTGTTTTGTGATATTCCCCTTATTGTGCAACACTTAACCCTTTGTCAGCCCTTCTAAGTAATTCTTATCACTTCTTAAACGTAGTTCTCTTACTTCTACCACATTTTTAAACTTCATTTTTGCTTTTTCCCATTCACTAGGTATAGCTTCTGAAGATATTTCATTTTCCCTGATAATTCTCAAATAATTTCCATTACCCATTCCTTAAATTCCTCCCTTTTTAACAGGTGAGTGGGAAAGTGCTAGTGCCACATTTTTATTTATTTACTCTGCATTTTTATCTTATTTTTTTATCAGCACATAACCCGAAATAGTTAAATGGATGTGTATTCAAAGCTTTTGATTAAATACATATGTTCCTGTGAAATTAATTTCTATCTAGTCTAGCCCAGTAATTGTACCTTGGAGAATTATATGTAAATTACATCTGAGTTCCTACTACTAAATTTACATCTTCTATACCAAATATTTTCATAAATGCCTTCAAAAATGTACCCTATTTTGTTACATTTTCCCTTCTATATCCCACTGATACTTCCTCACTATTGCAAATCAAGTTCCAGTCCCTACCCATAATTAATATTCCTTAATGAAAATCAATTACTTCTCCCAAAATGTTCTTAAGCTCCAAAACAGCAGTTTTTGGTAGAATATAAACATACTCCTGTGTTATCCTCTTCCCTTGCCAATAACCCCTTATCACCACAAATGTACCATTATTATTATTTTTCCTCTTTTATCACAATTATAGCCCATATAGCAATTAGTAAAATTACTTCCCCTTTCCTTTGTCCCTAATATTCTGCTAAATATCCATCCTGCAATCCTTTCTTTGTCAAATTCACATGCTCAGTTCTTTCCAAATGCATCTAGTGAAGCATTGCTATTTCCACTCAGCATTTCTTAATATAATTCAATACACTTTCTTTTTTGTCTACACATGTAAGGCCATTCATATTTCAAATAATATAGATAATGTAACCATTATGATGAAGTGTCTGTTCTCACCTATGGCATGACAGTTTTTTTGAATGTGTATTTCCAACTTTCTTTTTACTAGCTCACATGACCGTTTTTTTTTTTGAAAGTGTTCTCTACAACTATCTTTTTACATGCATACATTAATGTTTGAGAGGCTCGTTGTTTATACAGTTTTTGTTCATCTCCAGTTGAACCTATTTCACATTTTTCAAGACTTTTTTTGTTTCAATGTAATTCCTCAAACAAAAAACTAAATACATTTTCAAAACACCTCCATTCCCTATTAACTTAGAACAAATACAGAAAACTATGTACATTTTCAAAAAATGAAGTTTAACCATCCAGATAGGAACAACCTCCCCAAATTAGCAGCTGTACCCACAGGCGCTACCTAACCTAAAATTAAGGTTACCCATGCTGAAATGCATGCTACAACCTGTGTTCTCGCTTAAACTGATTGCTGTCTGTTCTTTTCTGATCTCTATTCCCATCCCAGATGGATGCTGATATGCCTTCAGAAAATACAGACTTTTAACCTGAAGAAAACTGAACTATCTTTAAATAAAACTTAATTGTACACAGTTCTATTAAATGCATTAAAGTATTAAGGCTGCTATCTTTTACTGACTCCCAGCATTTCAGACTGTTTTTCACTGCATTGCTTTAAATTGCACCTTTAAATGTTGCATTTCCCTCAGCAAAGAATGCTCAGAACTGTCACGATTAATCACCTGCACCTGCAGACAGTTCCTCTCCATGGAAAAGTGCTTGGCAATGAATTTTTCTCAATTTCACTCAACATAGTTCCTTCAGCTGAAGATTTCTTGGCTCCCACTGAACATTTGTTAATGAAAAAAAAACTAATACAGCTAGTTAGTAAAACAGTTAATCTTTTGTCTGGAGAGCCCCCCCCCCCATGCCCTTGTGACAGGAAGGTACAGTTTGGACTGATCTAGCTAGAGTTACTGTTGTAGGGCTCTGTTTAGGGTCCTTTGACTGGATAACGTGTACTTTGGCCATTTCATGTTTTCCTGCTTTAAAAAGCCTGTGTTTGAACCGGTTACTGCATGGTTGCTCCAAGCCGCAGTGAGTTAGGCCTTCTGCCCTTGTTCTACTGTTTTCCAAATACCTACGGAGAGGCTACAAATGATAAGAGCTTATTTTCAACTGTTTTCTGAACTTCCTGATTAACTAAAACGATATTTGCTGTATATCTGTGTGTTTAAACTGTGCAACTGTATTTTACTGCATTTTTTAGATTGTCTATTAACTGAATTCCTCTTACAACAGTAATTACTATTCATCTGCTTGTTTTGTTCATTTTACTTTTTTTGCTGCAGTTGAAAAATACTAGCACAGACTAGGTTCAGGTTTTTGCTGAATCTAGTACTGTTTGTGACCTTTGGAGCTTGTAAAGTAGTTAATCTTTTGTCTGGAGAGGTCTCCCCTGTGCCCAAATGGCAGGAAGTTACATTATGGACTGATCTAACTAGTGTTATTGTTGCAGGGCTCTGTTTAGGTCGTTTTGATTAGATAATTTGAACTTTGGCTGTTTCCTGTTTTCTGCTTTAAAAAGCCTGTGTTTGAACCAGTTTGCACATCGTACCCTACTGCGCAGAGGGATTGCCGGTTACAGATGCCTACTCTCTAGCCTCGCAAATATTACCTTACCTAAACCTGCTAATACCTTCTCCTGCTGTATTCCCTCTTCAACTGTTATAGCCAGACCAAGACTATTCTTAGGACCATGAACTGTCAGTTTCCCTCCTTTCCTCCTATCAGCTTAGCTGACATGGGTCTACTGAAGCAATGTAGCAACTGCCTCATGTACACTGACAATCCCCTACTTCTAAATCACTTGTGAGAAATGCACCTACTTTATGAATCTGGAATCACAGCTCTCTCATGCAACAGAAACCAATACAGAGTAGGTTGTCAGCCCACCTATCACAACTCCTACTCATGACACACGCACAACATACAAACAGACCAATGTATGCAGAGGTACTCACAAAAAGTCTGCCTAAACACCAGGGACCTCCAAAACACATATAACTAAACCAACCATAACACTCAAAACACACTATACACAATGACACAAGCACAAGTGTCTCACCATCAAAGCCCATAAGCCAATGCACATCCACTCCAAATATCTTAGTCATAAGAGACTCTATAGCGAGACACACAGAAATCCCTCCTTCACCAGGCTGAACAAGGAAAAAGTCATGGTCAGCTGGCTTTCTGTTGCCAGGATTCGTCAGATCATGCAGGCACTCAAGTCTCTCAACAACATGTACCACTATGATTCAGTCATAGTACATGTTGGTGTGAACGACCTGTGACATACCTCCTTGGACTACAGAGAGAGAGACATGATTGAGCTCTCTGATTGTGCGTCACAGACGGGTACGTCCCTAGCCCTGAGCAACATATTACCCTCGCCTAGGATGATACCACAATATAAACAGAAAATGACTGACTTCAATAATTGGCTTAGTTTCTGGTGTCATTCTAAGAGGATCCAGTTTCTGTCAGCCTGGGATGACATGATCAATAGACTTTGATGCTTTGCCACAGATGGTCTTCATCTGTTACCCCTGGGATTTCGGCTGCTGGCAAAGGCTCTTGCCACCCCCATAGTGTCTTTTTTAGGCAATGTCACATGGACAAAATTCCTGACAAAAATATTATCAAAAAACAACCTCAAGGTTATTGCTAAATGCTATGAGTGTTAGCATGAAACTGCACTAACTGGAAGCAGTCTTCACCTTAGAAGAGGCTGCCATCTGTGGAGTCACGGAGACCTAGTTGAAGGCTGTGGTGAGCACCACAGCCATACCGGGTTTCACCTCCTACCACACGTTCAGACCATGAACAGAGAGCATGAAAACTAAAGGAGGTGGTGTATTAATATTCATTAAAGATAAACACACCTCCAGATTGGTTAAACAGTATGATTCCCTGGGGACACTTCAGGTGCAACTAATTGTTGGTAGGACACCTATTCAAGTCATTGCCAGCTACAGAACCCCCTCCATGAATCAAGACACCCACTTTGGCTACTTTGATCTACTATAATCCATCAAGATACAACCAAACACCATGGTTGTGTGTGATTGTAATTACCCATCCATTGACTGAGTAAATTAGTCATGCTCAAACTCACTTGCCCAAAGGTTCCTCAAGTTCATTAACTCCAACACCTTGGACATGCTGGTGGACACCCCAACATCTTGGATCTGCTGCTTATCAATATGGGGACTGCTGCAGCACCCCCACTGTCAGGTCTTCCCTTGTCAGATCTGACCACAATTCAGTCTCACTTGAAGTAACTATCATACCAGACCCCGCATCCAGCAGCACCTACACTAAAAAAACTTCTCCAAAGCAGGTTACATCCACCCCCCTCAGACAGAACTGGCAACTATGCAGAGTTCTACACCAATGATTTTTTACAATCACCTGTATAACTGGACTGATGTGGCTGTACCTGACAGAACCAAAACAAGCTCTTCAAGGAAGAGCAAACCTGCCTGGTGGACAACTGCCATTAACAGTTGTTACAATAACAGGAAGAAATTGTTGTCCAAAAGTAAAAGGGAGAATGCCTTAAACTGGAAACACTCGTTCCTCAGCTCAAACAAGCAAATAAGACTTCTTGTGAAGTCCTCAGAAGCAAACTATGAATCCAAATTAGCATCCTCAACTAACGACATTAAGGAGTTCTTTAGTTACATCTGTACCCTAAAAGGTAAGACCCAGATTTGTGCAGAACTTGCAGTTAATGATACAGCATACATTGAGCCTGTACACATAGCAACCTGCTAGTCAACAGGTTTTGTGAAAACTTCACTCCCCTGTCCCTCTCCACCACACATACCCCATGAGATTCTTTCCACATATCCCCCACCTTGTATCTCTAGATAGCAGTTTGTAAATACCCAAAGGCCAAAAACACAGCACCTATGGGACCTGATAACATCATAGGCTGCATCCTACATGGGCTCCAATGAGAATTGGCAACAGCATCGGGTACTCTTTTCACTCATAGTCTAAGCACTGGCTTCCCAGCTGAATGGAAAACGGCCAACATTATCTCCTTGCGCAAAGGTGGTGCTTCCACTGACCCCGGGAACTATACACTTATTAGCCTGACTAGCCTTATCTGCAAGGACATGGAGTGAATCATCATGGACCTTATCAACAAAGATATAGGTAATCTTCAAACATTTGATCCTCTCTGTTTGGATTAGTTAAAGGGAGATCATGCCTGTTAAATCCGGTGGACTTCTTCAAGACTGTCACCACAGCCCTGGACAAGGGGAAAACTGTGCATACAGTCTACCTGGACTTGGCCAAGGATTTTGACAATTCCCCACTCAGGCATTATTGACAAACTCATCCAGCTAGGTATTAACCATTATATTGTTAGGTGGGTCACTAACTGGCTCACCAACAGAACCCATACAGTCAAAATAGGGGAATCCACCTCCAACAGCAGACCCATAACCAGTGGTGTTCCACAGGGATCAGTCCTGGGACCTCTACTGTTCGGAATCTATTTCTGCGAAGTACAAGCAAAAACTAAAAGGTCTGTGGCTGATAAAATTTGCTGATGACTGCAAACTGAGAGGGGTCATAGAATCCTCAAACGATGTCAACATCTTACAAGAGTGTCTTACACAAACAAATGATTGGTACCAAAGTCATGGTTTTAAACACAAACCAAAAAAAATGTATTATCATCCATTTCTGTAAGGGAGATGTTTCTGCTAACTACCACATCAACAGCAACACCTTAAGTACGCACTCAGTGGCAAGAGACCTGGGCAGATAGTTTGAAAGCAACCTTACCTTTGATCACCATGTCTCCACATTGCTAAGAAGGGCATTCTATATTGCTCATAAGTAAGAGCACTGCCTCCAGAAAAAAATAAGTTATAACCTCCCTGTACTCTTCCCTCATCAGGCCAATAACTGAGTACAACACCAGTTTTGGTATGTGCCTTTCCAAGCACTTGCAGCAATTGAAAAAACCACAAAGGTTCCTCACAATGAAAATTCCAGGTCTTCAGCATCTGTCCTGTGCAGATCGTCTGAAATTACTGTCACTTTATTCTGTTTCATACAGACTACTCAGAGGTGATCTCTGCCTTAAATATAAGGCAATCTCTGACCCTGCTTTATTGGAAATGCTGCATCTCCGCAAGTCAAATGGTACACCAGTTACTTGCTCTAAAGACCTAAACCTGGTATGTGACATTACTAGAACCTGCTTGAGATACAGATTTTCTCCTAAAGGTTACCACCTTTGGAAAAGACTCCCACTTTATGTCACACAGAGCACCTCATTTGCCCTCTTCAAACATAATCTGAACGATTGGATGAGTAACTATAAATTCATCCCAAGGGCTCCACCTGTGTCCCTCTTGGACAGGGGAAATAGGTGCTGATCGTGGAAATAAGGGTAAAACTTGGCTAGGCTTGTAAAGGCCCTAGGGCCATTAGCCTAGTAACTTCCTATGATCCTATAAAACCTGGACAGTTGAGAGGTAGGTACCTGATGAAATCAGTATTGACTGGCTTTTTATTTATTTCATTCCTTCAACTTGAATACACTTTCCACTAGCACCTGCACTTATGGTATAAAAAGCATTTAAAGTTTTTATTTAAAAAATGTACGTCTCCTTAGGATATGATCATGGAGTCTGTGCCATTAGATTACTGTAGTACACAGCTACCTGTCTTTGTATGAAAGGAAATGGACAAAGGTTACTATAATGAAGTATCATTTCAAACAGCTCAACTGTAGTGCTCTACAGTCAGAACTGCATGTTGCTGTTAACACTTTGTTTTGTTATCTCTTTCTTAATGAATTGGAATAATATTTTAAAAATGTCCCTTTTGTGTGGTGCTGTCTTATAACCATTTTTGACTTTGTCCATAATTCTGGAGAAAGAAGTAGACAAGTATGAGTCATTAGTTTGTAGGTTCACAAACAGCATTTCTGTAAGCCAGCAACAACTTGAAAAATATTACTCCTGCCATTCTTTTTGTCAGTTTCATGGCATTCTAACATCACAGGTAAATGAAGAATGAGGTCAACATTTGTTACGGTTGCGTGATGCATACTGGCAGTAATCCAAGGTAATCATTATAACAAATTAATTCTGATGAGCTGGCAGATAAAATTACTGAACCTGAGACATGTTTGCTAAATTGTCAATACAACATCACTAAGAATTCCAAAAGAATAAAACAAGCTCCAAACGAAGCAAAACACTGGTAACCAAAAAAATAAAAAACAAACCGACCCAAAATGGGAAGAGAAACTCCACTTTAATGACACGAACAGGAAACAGCAAGTCCCATAAACACATGCTGAACTCTTTACTTTGCACTCGCCGTGCATTGATGAGAGAACTATACTGACCAATCGAAAAAGCAGGAAGCGCCTAGGGGGCATGATTTTTGTGAATGGCTACGTACGCCTGTGGATTGTTTCTCAGACTTGAATGAGGAAAGAGACGACAGGCCGACGCTGAAACGACAGTTGGAAACCTTTGAAAAAAACATGTAAAAGGTTTCAGGCGTTGCAACTGGATAATGCTTTCCTAAATAAGTCACTTTTATTAAAACAGGTGCCCAAAGGACTGCACATATGGAAGTTGCCTATGGGCATTGATTTTGGCTCTTCTATGTACCAGAAGCTGGTCGAATTGTTTAACAAAACAGGATTGGACATGTTGGACATAATTATCAGAAACAATACAAGTAAGTTGACTGAAATGGAGAAAGAAATTAATGCTTTAAACCAGAACATAGTCAATGATCTTTTGTTTCCTGAATATTTGCACAACTATAATCAAGTGCTTAATGATTTAGACAAGTTTGTTAAAAATAATATTAACACCAAACGCAAAAAACTTATTAGGGACTCTAATGACTACCAAAAAAAGCTGGCTTACCCAGTAGATTACAACAAAAATAGTAAAAAGGTTAACCTGGTTGACAATGATGATGCATGATGATGCACGACATAGTGACACCAATGATGACATTGTCAGTGATTTAGATGCACCATATTGCTGATTATGAAGGTTTTTTAGATCAGAACTCTGAACCCAGGAGGTCGGAGCGTTTGAAGAACTTACGTTACCAAATGTATGCTGGACATTACCATCGGAATGTTTATTACAACAACAGCAGGGCTCAAAGGGGGAAAAAGAAGAAATATTGAGTGTTAGTGATTCATCACTAACTGGTTTTGACTTGGACCATGGCACTGCTCTTGGTTGTAATATTCCTGATGACTGTGAGATGTGCGACATCTCTAAGAAAAATGATTTTACAATTTACAATTTTTGTGATCTAACACTCAATGACACTTATTACAGTTTATTTAGCAAAGGTTTTACTTTTGTTCCTTGTTTTTGTTTGTATGTGGCAGATGTTCTTATTAGCTTAAAAATGTACACTAGACAATTAAATCTCAAACTGTTTTTCAATGGTCACACTGGCAACCGAGGGGTTACAAACCTACGGAGGAAAAGTTTGTTTACTCCCCCAAATAATGGGAGTTACGTTATTTGAAAAACTGTGTGAGAATGAATTAAGAAAAATTCTTAAAAACAATAAGTATGAACATGACAACCTCAGCAATGAAGAGAGAAAATTGTTATATGATCTAACTAGGAACAGCAATATGCTTATAATGAAGCCTGACAAAGGAGGGGGCCTAGTAATCATGTCTCATTTTGACTACGTGTTTGACATGCGTGAAATTCTTAATGACCTCTTCACTTACAGTAGGGATACTAAGAACGAAATTAATAGGGTGTATGCCAAGATCGATTTATACCTACTGGATGCACTCTTTCAGGGAGCTATAGATTAGAAAGAGTTCAGATTTCTTACAACAGAACATCCTGTCACATCAGTGATTTCTGAGATACCCAAGGTTCACAAGTGTCACAGTAACCCACCATTTAGACCTACTGTTGCGGCTAGGGCATCTAAAACAGAACCCTTGCTTCCTTTGTGGATGAGAGGACTAATAAGATTGTGAGTGAGGCAGAACATATACCAAGTGACTCTTGGCACTGTTTGGATCGACTTAGAGCTATTGGGGTATCTGATACTTTTTCTTTTCTTACAGTGGATGTAATTAATTTGTTTTCCATTATACCCCATGAGGAGGGGTTGCATTTCTTTCATGAGAGTTTACTGAGAAGCAAAGTAACTGATAAAACAAGGATAAATATCCTGGTGGACCTTATATAACTTATACTACAGAACAACTTTCTTAGTTTTGAGGGGGAGATTTACCACTAAACATCTGGTGTAGCTATGGGAGCAAAGTGCGCTCCCATATTTGCCAATTTAGTACTTTTGCATTGGGAAGAAACTTTTATCTTTCATTCAGAATTTATGTCCAAGATCCTTTTATATAATAGGTTTTTGGATGATATTCTGATTTTGTGGTAAGATAATGAGCTTGAGGCAACAAAGTTTGTTGATTTTTTGAACAACACTACCCCATTCCTTAAGTTTACTAGTTCATGGCACCCGGATGAAACTAACTTTCTGGATATCCATCTGACAGACAGACAGTAGCATATACAATAAGAAAACTTTTTCTAATTCTGTGTTACATTTTGACAGCTGTTACCCCTTTCATCAAAAGAAGGGAATTATTAAGGGTCAGATGGTTAGATTGTCAAGACTAGTGAATGGCAATGACACCTTTAGAGAGGAGTTATACAAACTGGTAGGTATGTTTTTGGAAAGGGGGTACCCCCTTAAACTATTATTGAAAGTTAGGCAGGAGATCCTTAACAAGAGAAGTACTGTATTTCAGCCTATTTTGTGTTCTGAACTAGTGAAGAAAACTACAAACAAAGAGATGAGTAATGTTAGTGCTATGATTCTGAGGTACAACCACTGTGCAGCACCATTATCAATAGCCATCAACAATGCTTGGCAGATTGGTCTCAATGAAGCCAGCAAGAATATCTTGGGATACAAGCCAAAGATTGTTTATAGCAGAGGAAGGAATATTAAAAATATTCTTGAGGATTCTAAACAGAGCCGACAAAGGTCTATAATGCTTAAGTGCGGAGCATGTAAGTTTTGCAGATATATTAATGATGGCCCTTACGTTTCCATTCATGGATTTGAACGTATTTTATCTTGCCCAGGAAGGTGCAGATGCAACACTACTATGTTAGTATATGTTGCTACATGCACGAGCTGCTACAGTTTCTAAGTGGTCAAAACTATACGTAGATTAAGGGGTAGAATAGCAGCAGAATAGCAGCACAATGCTCTATACATGCACAGTATAACCTGCACTAACTTTAACAAGTAAATTTTTTTTGTGATAGACAATTTATTAGCTAGTTTTAATGTATGGAGGAGTTGAATGTGGTTCACCATATCAAAGGCCTTGCCGCCACCTTTAAGAGTTATTCGGTCTGCTCTTTACATCATACCCTGGTGGGATAGACAAGGTGCAACCATGCGAAAGGGGAGGTGAGGACAAATTAAAAGTAGAAATTATGGAGATAAAATGGCAAATTAGGCTTGATGCCACATCCCCCCCAGGCTTGAATGACAACATTGCAGTTTTACCCATTTTAAAAGAAAAGGCAAGGGTTAAAGTAATTCATTAACTGCATTTTATTCCTTGACATTTCAATAATACATCTATTACATATATACAATATATATGCTTTCCAATTATATGGTTTTATAAGTGGTGAAAGTGTTTTTTTTTGTTTTGTTTTCTTGAGAAAACTGAAGGTTTTATTTACCTTTATTAACTGTGTGTTTTTTAAAAATTAATTCAATGTGACATCACATGATATGATAGAATGACATAAGCAAAACCACCCTATTTAAACCAAGCTGATTGTATCCCATGCAACTCTGAGGAAGCCATATTTTAAAGGTGAAAGTGCTTAGTTTAAGGCACTTCCTGTTTCCTGTTCGTGTCATTAAAGTGGAGTTTCTCTGACCATTTTGGGTCGGTTTGTATTTTATTTTTTTGATCACTAAGAATTCAATATACTATTTCAACGTCGGTACCTTCTTCACCCGTAAAAAGTTACAAGTATTCTGTTGCTTACATGAAATCTTAAAGTAAATCAAAGGGTATATGAATATGCTGCCTTCCCTTAACACATTTTACACTGCTAATTCAATATTTTAAGCATATATCACGGAGTAATGAAATTTTTTTATTTTATTGCATCATAAACCGAGCGTGTAAAGGTGACAACAAAGAGTAAAATGTGATGTAGCCCTCATGCAGATATCAAAGAAACATGTATGTTTAAGAATACACACTGAAGTCTGCCTTAGTCATACAGCAGGACTAAGCAAAAGAACAAATTACATAAAGTACAGGATGGTGTGGACCTTGCTCAAGTCACGTAACCAGACTGTGCTCATAGTTGCCTCTGAAAGGGGACGATTTGTCCAATGGTCTTATCTGGTCAACAAATGCCTACAAAAAATACATAAATTATATAATAACACAGACACACATTATGTTTCTCTTGGTGCACTTCAGTCTTCATTCCAGTGCAAGAATGTTAGGCCAAATCATATGCTTGTAATCATCCAATGTAGGAGATAGCACAATTGGAGCTGTCTTCTCCGCTGAACCAATATTAATGCTTCACTGTATGTGCATAACACGTGTACATGTGCGGCGACGCACCTACTTACTCATCACTAAGACCACATTTGGAGAAGACAAAAATAGCACTGATCATTGATATCACTACACCCAGTGACTACAGTGTCTTGCGTAGAGAGAAATACAAAGGCATAAAATATCAGTACTTACAGGCAGAAACAAGAGTAATGTGGAAGATAGATACCCAGACAGTTCCAATAGTAGTAGGAGCAATGGGTCTTATAAAAAGAATCTACAATAATATTTAGATATGTTACCAATATATGTAACTCCATATGAATTGCAGGAGAAATCAATACTGGGCACATTGCGGGTTCTGCAAACAGCAATTCTGGCTGACATCAAAGATTGAAACAATACTAATTTCATGAACTTTAATCATACTTTGACTTAGGGATGAGGTCCATTCCTATCATGGTATTAGAAACCCAAAAGATTTGGAGAAACTGAAAAGGGATAAAGAGTGCACAGGATACACAGATATCTCCAAAATTCCTTTCACAGAGGATTCTATACCCATTCACTTGGCTCTTTAAATGTCTGGAATCTGTAGATCTCTCAATGTCCCAAGGAACATCTTCAGTAAATCATAAGGATAAATTATGGATGGAGTGAGGAACAATTACCCCTTTGAGCCTTCTACCAATGTCAACAAAATTAAGTTCAATTTTAATCTCCCTAGAGCTGTATTTATTGGTCTGTGTTCAGCATTCAGTTTTATTTGAACACAAATTACTGACTTATGACACACCACATGCTAAATTCCATACAGGACTGATATCACTGCAGCAGTCACTCCAACACTGCACAACACAGGTTTGTTGACCATTAATTTACAGACATATGCAGCCATCTTCTTACCATGAAAGTAGTAACAAGGCACATATTTTCTGGGAGTGTAATGAGTTGGCAGACTTTAAAAATTCCATGCAGACTACTCTATCAGAAATACTGGCCGAGCAAATTGGTATTATGTTGGCTGCCAAAAAAAGCAAATACTAGGAAATGGAAATCAAAGTTTAAACCAACTGTACTAGAAGCAGCGAATACAGCAGAGATAAAACAACTGGAAATTATATCTTTAAAAAAGGGAAGGAGCAAATTGCAGAGAACAAAATGGAAATTGTGGGAATAATACATGGAGACAAGGAATGAGGTTTAAAAGAAGGCAGGATTTGAATGAACTATGCAATGCTTGGCTGACAGTGACTGGACAGATAAGTGATGTATATTGTTTGCAACTAAAATTATGTCAGCATGGTTTGTTTTTATTTATGCAAATGTATGATTGCCCAAGATGTTTCTTGCCTAACAAAAAAAAGTAGTAACAAGGCAAGTGAGACAAGAGGCTATTTCCACTTAGCCATTACCCACCCTCAGGCTTTGCCTCTTTTCAGGGAGACCCATGCCAGTCTTACCTGGGGTGAATTTATGAAGACAAATCCACGTGTTTGTCTCCTTGTGTCATGCTGCTTAACCTGGAGAGGAAGTTTGTATCAGAGAAGGGGTGGTGCTAAGAGACAAATCTCTCTCTCTCTCTTGTCTTATTTACTTTGTTGAGGCAATTTCAATCTCTAGTAACCCTGCTGGGATCTGGGCTGCATATTTTATGAAGTATACATGTTCTTGGATTATTTAATCCCTACTGGCAAAAAAGTAAGGCATGGATCACCTGAAGGGTTTAAATGAAACTAAACAGAGTCAAAGCTTCCAGTCTTTCTCAGTAGTTCAGGTATTTTAAGCCCATAATCTTTTTAATTATAAACTTCTATGTTCTTCTCAGTTTAAAACAATTTTTGAATAAGCCCTCTCATTTCTTGCAGAGACTATTTTTAAAAAAAGTCCTCTCCACTATTGTGAATTAGAATGCTTTCGTTACTGTAAATGTTAGACTCGCTTTTTTATGAGGGAATAACAGATCTGTTTACACATCATTCTTTGGTTTAGTGTTGCGATGAAATGACTTTTGCTTCATTGATAAATGTCTTTTGTAGCTAGTACTTTTCTCATCATGTACAGTGGAGTGTGTATTGTTCAAAAAGATTTGAAAATTGGCAAATTTTACTTTCACTGAGTTACCAGTGCACTAAAACTGAATACATTAAGTTTGTACTCTAGGTAAAATACACTTGGAAAATATCATGCATCATTTGAGAGCCGACCATCTCAACAGTTATATATAAGGAAAAGTTGCCCCCAAACTTTAATTTCTACATACACAACTTTCCCTATCATTTAGTTTTACAATACCTGAGTGACACCAGAATGTAGCATCTGAAGTCTTTGTGTTATGGAAAGAATCACTTCTTAAATTTACAAATAGTTTCTATCCATAGTATCATAGCATCATAAACTAACAACCAAGGGCCCCTTTAAGCCTAGCCCAGCTCCCCAATAAGATTTGATAGGTAATGGTTCCCAAATGTTTTGTGAGGGTTGAGGAGTTGTACATACTTGGGCATGGGTAGTCAAGCATTTATGTACTTCCTCTCTCTCTAGCAGAGACATAAGTTTCAGACCAGAGGTATATTTGCAGCTCCTCATCCACTGGTCCAGGTTCTGTTTGAATAAATGCAGGAAAGAAATCTGCTTCACGTGGATGGGAAGTCTGTTACAAAGAAAGAGAAGCTTCAAAGACACAAACATGTCCTCCCAGCATGTCCCATTTATGTTGTTGGCATGGTTTAGGTCCCTAGATTGGGTGTTTCTGATGCTAGTTGTTTTACAGATGTGCAACAGGTCCATTAGGGCTGGATCAAAGGGTGCTTTGTAGGCTAGGCATAGATCACCTCTCAGCAGCCTTTAGGAGACTAAATATAGGAACAATGCTCTGATGCAGTCTGCACAGGACTTGCTTCCTACCCCATGTATTCTTTTTGTGACAAATCTCTGAATGCTGCAACTGTTGCAAATGCCTAGCAAGGATCACTGTCCCCAATGACAGATCTTATGAGGACTGAGTACAATGAGAAAATAACTTGTTGGGAACTAGATGCCATACCCTTATTTGTTGTGAAACATGGAACAATTTCCTCACATATGGTGGCCAAATACCAAATCTTTGTCTACATGTGTTTCCATGTCCTTGACTATAAGGTCTACTCTCAAGGGTGTGTTGTCAAAATGGTTGGATTGCAAGGGAGCCATCTTACAAAAAGATACTACAATGCACTCCTTGGCATCCAGTTTTAGGTATGACACTGGCACAAGCTATTAGTCTGTATCAGGCCTTCTTGGAGGATATTTATATCTTGGGAAATTGATAATTGCTCCCAATTTGCATTTGTCTTCAAATTAGTCAGCCAGAGGTCCCTGACATTAGCCTTCACTTCTAAGAAGTAGATTCCAAATAGTAGTTGTCCAGTGCAGAGTCCCAAGGTACACCACTAGTAAACACCTTTTTTGTAACATTGATATTTGCACACTACACTAAATATAATTCAATACTCTGCTTTTTGTTAACCTTTAAAGCCATTTTCATTCCATGTTAATATTGAAAAGGCAGCCATTCTGATTAAAAATCTATTACTCTCACATAATATGCACGGGAGTTCTTAATATATGCTTCTATCATGCACTTTACAATTAATAAATTAATACCTGTCAGGCTGCTCTCATGTGTAGTTGCTTGTTCTCACCTCTATCTGAAACCATGTCATATTTCTCAGACTGTTCATTAAAAAAACTCAAGAAAGAAGTAAGAAAAAAGTAAATACAGTTTCAAAAAATTCCTTCACAGCAAACACACAAAACTATGCACAATTTCTATAAAGTAAGTCTATCCCTCCAAAAAGAAGCAAATGCTCAATATTTAAGGCTGCACCCACAAGTAGTATCAATTCTGAAGTTAAGGTTAACCATGCTAATATGCATGCTACAGTCTGGTATCCCACTTACACATTGACATATGTTATCTTATCTCTTTTCCCCTCCCAAGTGTGAAAATCAGCTTGCATCGTTTCAGTAAATATTAAATTTCAGCCTTGAGAACAAAGTACACTGGCTACCCTTATATAAACTACACTAGGCACTGTTATATATAGTTAATGCATTGAAGAATTAAAAGTGCGGGGGATGAACTACTTGTATTACTATTTACTTCCCACAGTTTCAGACTTCACTTCTTACTTTACTTTTTTTGTTTTCACTAATCTACTTGTGAATATCCCTTTAAAAATTAATTATATTGTATCTTGTAGATTTTTGTAGGTTTCATTTAGAACACAGTACTCAAGATCCCTTTTGACTAACTGCTCGCAGGAAAAGTGTGCTGGTCTTTAGCTAACATCAGGTGATAACTAGGGAAAAACTCAGTTAGTTACTTTGCAAATGCAAGAAAGCATTGCCATTTTGTTTTTTCACATCTTGTTGCCTAAAAAGCCCTTGCTTATAGAGTAAATGAACAGTCTCAGTCTATACAGCCACCAGTCTACAACAAGAGAATTATCTTTTAATTATGTGTGTGTATATATATATATATATATATATATATATATATATATGTGTGTACATATAAAAACATGATAAATATGCATTTACATCCCCTCCATCAGCTCAAGAGAACATTACATTAACTTTATCTTATTTCCAGTCTTTGCCTTTAATTTCAATACATTTGCATGCACACACAAAAATGATCTGCAGTAGAGAGTACCGTTTTACAAAGTCCAATGCTATTGCACTTACCAAGATCTATATGCTCATCCAGCTCCCATATAAAATCAGGCACTATCCACTTATACTGACTAAAATCTGGCACCATTTCCTTCCACTGGTCATAAGTCTGAAAGACAAAAAATATACAATAATGCAATGATAGTGAAATCTATTTATTAAAAATATTTCCAGCCTATCAAAGCAAGAGACAGTAACTATTCACTGATCTGTGTGATATAAAAAGAAAGGTGCAAGTGAAAGGTGAAGGCAGCAATCTAGAGTTCATCTCATGCACAGTAGCAAGTTGGCAAATCAGCAAAGGAAAAAAAAAAAAAGAGAGAGAAAAAGATAACAGCTTCATACAGAACAGAGACTGAAAGTACACCTAGTAGCTTTTTTTAACACGTTTACTGAATTATCACTTGTGACAGATGCACACTTACATAAAAGTAATCAAACTGCATTAAAAATTAACATCATACTTTACATATATTGCTATACATCATATAATGTAAGCAAAATTACACAAATTATTCAATTCCTGCCCCTTGTTTTTTAAACAAGAAATATCTTTATTAAACTATCGCTTACAACATAAACAATCATACATTTATATAAATGAAAACAAACCACACCAACACAATCCTAGTTGCAAGCATTTTACATCACAAGCCATACTGACACACTCACAACTGCAATTATACATCATTTATCTACCCAATCATTTTCAGTCAAACATTACATAGCTCATTTAAGTCCTGCCTTCTTTTAAACCTCATTCCTCCCCTGTATGTATTAGATTCATAGGTAGGCACTAGGCTATCTGCCCGAGGGCATTTATAAGCCTAGCCAGAGTGTGTCAGCTTTCGCCGCCCCATTGATTAATTAACTGAGCCTCTGTCAAGAAGAGCCAATGAAGTGATCCTAGGGGTGTATTTTCTGTTACCCATCCACACATCAAGGTTTCTCTTGAAGAGTGTTAGTGAGGGGCTCTGCCTAATGTAGTTAGGAATTTTGTTCCAAAGCATGGGGAGTCTCTGTGACAGGAATCTATCCCTCCAGCATGTTCTATTTATTGTTATGGCGAGGTTTAGCTCACTAGAGTGAGTGGCTCGCAGTGACTTGGATTTCTTTAGGTGGAGCATGTCCATCAATTCTGAGTTGGACATGGCGTTATAAGTCAGGCAGAGATCACCTCTGAGTAAGCGATATGCGACTAAGTACAGCTGGAGTTTTTCTAGTTGGGCTGCAAAGGATATATGTTTGAGGCCAGTAATCCTCTTGGTGAGGTACTTTTGTGGTCTTTCCAACTGCTGGAAGTGTCTTGTGAGGTACATACCAAATGGGGCATTGTACTCTGATGGGTCTGATGAGTGACAGGTAGAGGGGCACTACAACCCCTTTTATTTCTAGATGCGAACCCTTTAGTACTTAGATGGGCTACATAGAAGGATTTCCTAACTACTTTGGCAATATGATTGTCAAAGAAGAGATTACTATCTGCCTGGGTCCCCAGATCTCTTATTACCTCTTCTGTATTAAGGGGGCTGCCACCTATGTGGTAATTCATGGGTGTTTTGTTTTTCCCAAACGGGATGACTATGCATTTTTTGGCATTTAGCTTGAGACCATGATTTTGACACCAGGTGTCCATCTCAGTAAGGCCCTTTTGGAGAATGTCTGTGTCAGCTGGTGAGTCAATTATGGCTCCCAGTTTGCAGTCATCGACGAACTTGGTTAGTCATAGTCCTCCTGTATTTGCCTGTACTTCTGAGAAGTATATGCCGAACAATAGGGGTCCCAGGACAGAGCCTTGTGGGACACCACTTGTGACTGGTTTAGAGTCGGACCTGGAGCCCGCTATTCTTACCGTGTGAGTTCTGTCTGTAAGCCAGTTGGCAACCCATCTCGTGACGTAGGTATTTATGTTCAGGCTGGTGAGTTTTTCTATAATTCCAGAGTGGGGAATGGTGTCAAAAGCCTTGGCGAGGTCAAGGTAGGCTGTGTGAACTACCTTCCCCTCATCTATGGCATTGGTGACTGTCTTGAAGAAGTCAACCAGGTTTAGTAGGCATGATCTGCCCTTAACAAAGCCGAACTGGGTCGGGTCAAGTGTTTGGAGGTTCCCAATGTCTTTGTTAATGAGTTCCATGATGATGTGCTCCAAAGCCTTGCAGACCAGGCTAGTCAGGCTTATGGGGTGATAGTTACCAGGGTCAGTTGTGGCCCCTCCTTTGTGGAACGGAATAACCGTTGCTGTGCGCCATTCTATGGGCACGTAGCCTGTGAAGAGGTTGAGGATGAACAGTGTGTTTAGGTGGGGGGTTAGTTCGTTCTGTAGTTCATGCAAGACACAGCCTGGGACACCATCTGGCCCCATTGACACTGTGCTTTTGGCTTTTGAAAGGGCTGTTTTCACCTGTGCATCTGTGATTTCCAGGACACTACACTTTTCCGGTATTGTTGTGGGCCCTTTTGGGGGGTGAAGTTTGCAATGAGTCTATCTGCCATGATGTTGGCAATATCAGTGGGTTCAGTATATTTTGTGTTATTTTGCACTAGCTCAGAGCATATCTGCGAGTTGCCACTTAAATTCTTGACATAGCTAAAGAAGGCTTTGTGGTTATCTTTCGAATCCTTGGCTATTTTTCTTTCAAAGTTAGCCTTGGGGGATTTTATGAGGGACCTTAGTTTCTTACTGATGCTGATCAGGGATGTCTTTCCTTCTTGGGGTTTGCGTTTTTTCAGAACTAGTTTCCTCCTTCTATTGTACAGCCTGTTTATGTCAGGGGTCCACCAGACTGCTTTCCTTCTCTTAGGGGAGCGAGTCTTGGTTTTGCTAGGGATGGCATGATCCATGCATCCTTGTAGGTGCTCATAGAGTGCATTTGTAAAGGTTCCTGCATCTTGGACACCGTTATCCTTTAGCGTGGGGGCTGTGAAACTTACTACCTCTGTCTTAAGTAAGGTGAAGTTTGCTATAGAAATGTTTTTCACTGTGGTTTACTTGGTTGGAGGTGGTGGTGGGGTATGGACATCCAGAGTGATTAGTTTATGGTCTGATCTAACCAGTGACAGATTGACCTCCAGTGTGGAGCACCTGTCGCCCATGTTGGTGATGACCAGGTCTAATATGTTTTCACCTCTGGTAGGGGAGTTTACCAGCTGATCCAGGGCATTTGAGTTCATAAATTCCAGGAAGCGCTGGACCTGGGAGTTTGTACTTGAGTAGTTTTCCCAGTTAATGGTAGGGTAATTGAAATCGCCCAATATCAGGGTGTTTACTGGGACCTTCATGTTTTCCAGTGTCTCCAGAAAGGCGGAGTGGTAGTCCTGGGTCATGGAGGGTGATCTGTAGCAGGCCACAATTTGCATTGCAGATTTGCCTGATGTTAGTTGCATATGGATAATCTCGGAGGTATTATGCTGCGCCACTAACCTGGAGTTGTAGGTATCTTTGATGAATATGAATACACCCCCTCCTTTTGTGTTTCGGTCCATATTCTGTGGCCAAAATGTGTGGTATGAGTTGTAGCCCGGTAGTGCTGTGGTACTCTGTGGAGCCTTGAACCAGGTTTCAGTTACTGCACAGATGTTGACGTTCTCCATACTGAGGAGTGCTTCGAGAGTGTGCATTTTGAGATTTAAACTCCTGGCGTTGAGTAGCATAACCCTCATTTTTTTATTTGTGCTGTTTACGGAGGTGGGTTTGACTTTTGAGCCTTGCCTAAAAAAGGCACTATGGGGGCAGCAAGAGCCTTGGCCAGTATTCGAAAGCCTTGGGGTGACAGGTGCAAGCCGTCTCTTGCGAAGCAAAGAGGCTTGTCGTGGATGTCATCCCAGGCAGACAGACACTGGATCCCCTTTGAATGACACCAGAAGCTTAGCCAATTGTTGAAATTTATCATTTTTTCTTTATACTGCGGTATAATTCTTGGTGAGGGTAGGATGCTACTCAGGGTCAGGGTCATACCTGCCTGAGAGCTCTTCCATGTCTCTCTTCATGACAGAGTCACATTTGTACTTGTTCTGGAGTGACCTGAGTGCTTGTGTTATGTGGCAGATTCTGGATCCCGACAGGCAGCTAACAGTAACCTTCTCCTTGTCCAGCCTAGTGAGTGAGACGTCAGTGTGCCTGACTATAGAGTCACCTATTACTAGTGTGTTAGGTATGTTATTGCGCCTTAAGGGCTGTGATTGTGCGGCACACTGATTTTGTGTTTTATGTGTTGTCTGGTTTGTGACGGGAGGTACAGGTTTTTTGGGTATCTGCTTTGGAGGTCTGTGATGCTTTTGCAGGTTTTTATTTAGAGCCTCCGAGTATGATTTTGTGTATTTATGTGTATTTTTTACCAGTGCTGGTTTAGTACATCTATGTGAGGCTGGAGGTGTGGTGCAAGTGTTAACCTTCTCCTCATGACTGCCTGTTCCAGTCTTTGGTGGAGAGAGCTTAGCCTCCAATTTAGCTCTATAATTGCATCTCTCGCATATGTTAATGTTTTGTGGTAGGAGGAGAGGGTTGTCTGTGTACATGAGGCAGTTGTAACATTGCCTCAGGATACTCAGGTTCACCAGCTGGACTGGAGAGTATACCTGAAATTGCCCTTTGGTCATAACTTAATAGTAGGGTGAGCTGCTTAGTCGCTTGGTTGGTGAGGGGTGAATAATGAGCCTTGCCCTGCTGGGCAATCAAGTGTCAGGGTATATTAGTGCTTGCTATTAGGTCTGAGCAAGTGCTGGACGGTAGGATGTTTTTTAAGTGCTTAGGTTGAGAGTTAGACTACTTTCAAGGGAAAAACTGAAGAAAAGACTTGGTGGAGCCGGGATAAATTTAGCCCTAGCTAACCGACGCTGCCCAGACGTGCAAAACCGTGCAAGCGCGGTTTTTATAGCAGGGAAAGGGAAGAGATAGAAATTAGCCCAAAATGGCCTACAAACTACTAACGTCTGGGCTGGAAACACTCCTCCAGGGACAGATGGCTGCTCAAAGCTCCCTCTCTCACAGGTGAACAGAGAAACCTCCCTCTATCCAAGTAAGGTACGGGCAACTCAGAAAATTGTAACACAGCCCTGAATTCAGCACTGGCCTGAAAACTGGACTATACTAGCTTAGAAAGGTGGGAAACGAGGAAAACATTTTTTTTGAAAAGATAAGGCAAAAACAGTAAAAAATACACTTAAAACAGCTTTAAACAACTACAAACAGTAAAAAAAAAATACACTTAAAACAGCTTTAGATGACTACAAGCAATCAGAAAAAGGCTTTTAAACAAATTACCAAATTAACCAGTAAAAAATCTCAAACCTGAGCCCTGTTCCTGTAGTCTTCAGACAAGTTCTAACCATACACTCTTGCCACTGGGGTGCAGGGGAACCTTCTCCAAAAAAGAAGGCCTGGATTAGTGTTCAAGTTATACAAACAAAGCTAGATTCAGCAGGCCAGGATCTAGTCTATGCTACAGCAAACAATGCGCACCAATTTCAGTAAGAAACAGATCAAATATGCAGGCACTATAAGCCTTTAACCAAAAATTCCAAGCTCAAAAGGACAGCGTCCAGCCTCTCCTCCCACAAGAGTGCAGACCACAAACCTTCTTAATGTAAAATAACTGGCCTGAAGCCCAAGTGCTTAAACCAGAACTAATACACTTTTAGAATAACAGACACTGAGCCTTCAATCAGCAGTGCCCAACTTAGAAGGATCTAAGCTATCCGTCCTGCAACAACAGTGCAGACCACAAACCTTCTTAATGTAAAACAACTGGTCTGAAGCCCAAGTGCTTAAATCAAAAGGCTTAGAATAATAGTTACATCAAGCAGTAATAAATACAATTGAGTACTTTTAAGATGATGCAAAAGCAAAATAAAGTAGGAAGAAACATAAATATAGTAAAAGCAGATGAAAAAAGTAAATTTTTTTTGAGTGAGCAAATGAGATGGGCCCAGGAGGAGTATCCAAATGCAAATTTACAAGAGGGGCGGGCAGTTTCAAAGCCACCAAGATTAACACCAAAACAAAAGCAGGAAGGGTGGGTGGGGAACTAACTGAAAACAGAGCCACAACTTCCAGCTAGATAGTATTCAATGCAACACAAATAAATCAATTTAAATGCTGTATTATTTGAAAAAAGTGCAGATAAAGATTTACTTAAATTCACTTATGCATCCAGTTGATTGCATGTAGGTCTTAGCTGGCCAAAGCTCAGAGTTTAAGCAGAAAATAATCCAAAATGTACCACTTATATAAGGCAGAAACCGAATAACAATGAAGTGAACTACCCCCACTTATCACTGGTATTCAGGAATTCTAACAAGCATTAACTGACAAAAATAGAGCCACAACTTCCAGCTAGATAGTATTCAATGCAACACAAATAAATCAATTTAAATGCTGTATTATTTGAAAGTGCAGATAAAGATGGGCTTAAATTCACTTATACGTCCAGTTGATTGCATGTAGGTCTTAGCTGGCCAAAGCTCAGAGTTTAAGCAGAAAATAATCCAAAATGTACCCCTTATAAAAGGCAGAAACCGAATAACAATGAAGTGAACTATCCCCACTTATCACTGGTATTCAGGAATTCTAACAAGCATTAACTGAAAAAATAGAGCCACAACTTCCAGCTAGATAGTATTCAATGCAACACAAATAAATCAATTTAAATGCTGTATTATTTGAAAAAAGTGCAGATAAAGATTAACTTAAATTCACTTATATGTCCAGTTGATTGCATGTAGGTCTTAGCTGGCCAAAGCTCAGAGTTTAAGCAGAAAATAATCCAAAATGTACCACTTATATAAGGCAGAAACAGAATAACAATGAAGTGAACTACCCCCACTTATCACTGGCTATGCAGGAATTCTAACAAGCATTAACTGAAAAAATGGAGCCACAACTTCCAGCTAGATAGTATTCAATGCAACACAAATAAATCAATTTAAATGCTATATTATTTGAAAAACAGTGCAGATAAAAATTGACTTAAATTCACTTATACGTCCAGTTGATTGCATGTAGGTCTTAGCTGGCCAAAGCTCAGAGTTTTACTGTTCCCACAATTCCCATTTTCCTATGTAGTTTGCTCCTACCCTTTTCTAAAGATCAAAATTCCAGTTGTTTTATCTCTACTACTATATTCAGTACTTCTAATATAGTTGGTTTAGATTTTGATTTCTAATTTCTAGTAATTCCACTATAATCAGACACAGCAAGGCCTTACCATGTCTAGGCAACTCCTATCCTGTATCATAGCTCAGAAAAATCATATCCCTTGTCACACCAATCCACCACCCAGCATCCCCAATAGTCCATCCGGCATGGAAATCCTTAAAGTATGCCAACCCACCGCAATCCCAGGAAATATGCTCCCAAGTACCTCTTTCTTCCCAGTCACACCTCCAACATCTGGTGTCTATCTAAGGAAAAATTCTCTGGAGTCTACTTGGGGTATAAAATATCTATATAAACATTTCCAAGCAAAAATCCTAAATCTTCTAGATTTTGTTGCCTATATGGGAGACATACATATATCCTCCTATTGTTTCTGTGAATTGCTTATTCAATCTCTCTTCCCAATCCCTTCTAACCTCCTCCGATTGATTCTTATAGTCATCATGCAATATTTTATATGCTCTACAAATTATTCCTTTTTTAATGGGAGCTTCTGTTCTACATTCTATTAACAGTACTGGTCTTTCGTTTAGGACCCCCTATTTCTTTCTCTCTGTCTATACTCCGATATCAATCCTTGATAGGGAAGGCAATCTCTATCCTGTAGTCCAAATAAATTATTGGCCTCTTCCCATTTTATTACCTTTCCCTCTCTAGTTATTTGCTCCCAATACCTTGGTTCCTTTGCCAGTTTTCTCCAACAAATCCCAGTCCCCTTTTGCCTATTGTCTATATTCCTAATAGCAGTCATCCCTATCAGCATAGTCTCCTAACTCCAATCCTGTGTTGGCTTAGCTCTTGGTATATTTTCTGCTACTTTATGGATATAATATTTCACATGATTATTGTTATTCTCCTTAAAATCCCAGTCTCTCCTTGTTTCAAAGGTGGGAAACCTCTTGCTTAATTCCCTATCATTATGCAACTTCATTTTTCTGAACCTCAAACGCTAGAGGGCTTTCCCCAGAGTTTCACTCCACACTATAAAGTAAATGTTGAATATCAATTTCAAAAACTTACAAGTGGTGATGCTGCTCCCCCCCACACACACACCAAAACATTAAAAGAAAATGCTGTTGGACCAACATAGCCAACTAGCAACCACCAACTGGTTAAAACTGCTACCATAAAGGTTTCTCTTAGTAAAACACAATCATAATGTGAAATGCTTCACTGTTCAAGAGTCAGTCCAGTAATGATTCCTTTAATGTATTTGACAGTCCACACACTACCTTCTGTGCCAATATATGTCAGTGGAAATGGATTACGGGGTTATCAGCCACCCAACTTGTCAGGGGCAAAAGTACAGTTGCATACCTACCATAAATGTAGATGTTCGAGTGTATTTCACTGTTGTAGTCATTACAATTGGAGTTATCCTGCTGGCAGGCTACCTGCAGTCGGCCGGAGTTCCAAAGTCTAGGTCCGGTGTCAGTTGCTGTCACCTCCTCCTTGACGTCAGTGCGCCAGGGGTATAAAAGATGCAGCCGATGCCATTTTCTTCAGTTTTTCTTGTCCCAGATGTCAGGTGCCCCTAAAATGGTAGGCTCACTACTGCCAAAAAGCATGCCTAACCAAAAAAAAACTTTTCCTTCATCTACAAGCAAATACACCACATAGGTTGTATAGAATAGAGAAGTACAGATAAGTCCCAGCAAGGAAAAGGGGGAATGGAGGGAGGGTAACCTGGACTGCAACAGTGAATACAGTTGAACATCTACATTTATGGTAGGTACACAACTGTACTATGTTCATCGTGTTTCACTGTTGCAGTCATTACAATTGGGTTGAATCCCAAAGTTATGGTTGGGAGGCTGGTGCTAAATAGGATTAGGAGAGGCTATCAGGCCCTGCAGAACTGCAGTGGCAAAGCCTGCCCTGGATTTACAATAGAGAGGTAAGTGATAGTGCTTTGTAAAAGTATGCACTGAACTCCAAGTTGCAGCCTCTAAGATGTCTTTGGTTGGTACTCCTCTGAGGTAGACTGCTGAAGTGGCTGCTGCTCTGGTGGAATGTGGCCTAATGCCCTTAGGCACTGACTTGCCATGCTGTGAATAGCAGAAACGAATGCAGTGGCCTATCCACTTTGAAACAGTCTGCTTTGAGATAGGCTTTCCTTGTGATCCTGCAGCACATGCTACTAGAAGTTGTTCAGTCTTTCTGAAAGCTTTGGTTCTGTCCAAGTAGAAGCGTAGCTGTCTGTGAATGTTCAAAGAATGCAGAAGTCTCTCACCCTTATTCTGTGGGTTTGGGTAAAAAGTTGGCAAGTGAATTGTTTGGTTAAGGGCCACACTGGTCACTACCTTTGGCATAAATGTAGGGTTTGTCCTCAGAGAAACCCTGTCAGGATGGAAAATGATAAAAGGTTTCACAGCAATGAGTGCCTGTAACTCTGAGACTCGTCTAGCGGAGATTATTGCTAGCAGCAGAGCTGTTTTCCAGGATAAGAATTTTATATCAGCTGCAGAGGCTGGCTCAAAGGGAGGCAGTGTAAGTTTTCCAAGACATAGTTGAGGTCCCATGTAGGTATTGGTGCTCTCCTTGGGGATCTTCTGTTTTTGGCCCCTATGAGGTACTGCCTTAGTAATGGATGAGAAGAAATAGGTGGTTCTGTATTGTAATGAGCTGAAATGGCAGAGGCATGAAGTTTAATGGATGAAAAGGAAAGGCCTTTATCCAGCATCTCAGTTAAGTATTGCAAAATCTGAGGAATATTTGGAACAATCATGTCAATACCTTGTGCCTGGTTCAAAGCACAGAATCTCTTCCATTTTTCTGCATAAGATTTTCTGGTGCTAGGCCTCCTGGCCTCCAAAATAACATCCATAACTGCTTTAAAAAGAGGTGTGTCTTGAATGGTTACATTATCCGCCATGCTGCCAGATTTAGGGTCCTGAGTTGGCTGTGCAGTATCTGACTGTCTTGTTGAGTCAATAAGTGAGGAATTTGAGGTAGTGTCCAAGCTGGGCATTGGGACAAGCTCTTTAGGATTGGGTACCAGTGCTGACGGGGCCAGTCTGGGGCAATCAGAATCATTTTTGGCTTCTCATGTCTGACCTTGAGGAGTACCTTGGGGAGGAGAGGCATAGGAGGAAAGGCATATACTGTTAGGTTTTTCAGCTGAAAGATAGAGCATCCACTTTCCATGCTTGCTTGTGATAGGTCCTTGTGCAAAATCTTTGTAGTTGGCAATTGTGAGGAGAGGCAAATAGGTCTATGTCCGGGCATCCCCAGTTCCTTGTTATCATGCTGAAGACTTGTGGATCCAATTTCCACTCGTGGGGATCCATTAGGTTTCTGCTTAGTTCGTCTGCCAGAGCATTTATCCTTCCTGGCAGGAATTGTGCTTGCAGATGTACTTGGTAAGTCAATGCTGTGCCCCACAAGTTCATGGCTAGTCTGCAGAGAGGGTAGGAATGTGTGCCCCCTTCCTTGTTTATGTACCAGATGACTGTGGTATTGTCCATCTTTATCAGTAGCTGTCCTGGATGAAGTAGATCCTTGAAGGCTGTCAGGGCATTTTGAACTGCTAGCATCTCTTTTTGACTGATATGTAGATGCATTTGACTTGTGGACCATGTGCCCTGAATACATCTTCCTGCCAAATGGGACCCCAGGCATAATCTGATGCATCTGTAGTCAATGTCTGCCTGGCTGTGGGTAAGGTGAATGGCTGTCCCGTGTTATGTTGACAGGCTTTTGCCCACCATCGAAACTCCTGTTGCAGGCAGGGAATGAGGGTAATTACTGTTTCCAGGCTGTGGCAATGTTGAGTCCAAACACTTTTTAGATACCATTGAAATTTCCTCATATGCAGTCTTGCAGATGGAATTAGCAGAACGCAGGATGCCATGAAGCCCAAAGCCTGCAGAATTTTTCATGCAGATAACTGGGTCTTTGTTGCCATCATTTTGAAATAAGTAGTCAATTGTCTGTGTTTGTCTGGCGTGAGATAAGCCTTCTGGGCAGTTGTATTTAAGCTTGCACCCAGGAATATTATCTCTTGAGAGGGTACGAGTTTTGATTTATTTTCATTTACTGTGTTACCTTAGGCCTGCTAGTAATGTTTTTACAAATGCCAGATGTTGTAGTAGAGTGTTCTTGCTTGAATAAGGCAGTCGTCCAAGTAAGGATATATTTGAATTCCTCTTTGTCTGCAAAAAGCAATTACTGGTGCCAGGCAATTTGTGAATACCCTGGGCGTAGTAGATAAGCCAAAGGGCAGTGCAGAGAATTGGTAATGCATTGAGCCAGCTATAAATCGGAGGTTCATTCTGCATGATTGCCCGATTGGGACATGCAGGTATGCCTCTTTTAGGTCTAAAGTTACAAGCCAAGCTTTCTTGCCCAGCATGGGCAGAAGCTGCTGCACGGTTAACATTTTGAATTTTGGAATGTCCAGGAATGTGTTCAGGATAGACAGGTCCAGTACTGGTCTCCAGGTTTTATCCTTTCTGGGCACCAATAACAGCCTTGAGTAAAATCCTTGACCCTGCTCTTGCTGTGGTACTTGCTGAATGGCCCTCATGTCCACGAGGGATGAAACTTGTTTTTGTACCTCTGCCCATTGATTGCGTGGCAGGTCTGGCATACCGTTTGGCCTTGGCAGGGTGTGAAAATGGAACCTGTAGCCCTGGGATACGATATTTAAGACCCATTTGTCCTGAGTGATCATATGCCAATTTTGAGCAAAAAGTGCTAGTTTTCCCCCAAAGGAGCTGCCAGAAGATAAGTGTTTGGTGCTGGCAGGGGAAAGTCATTGAGACTGCTTCCTGTATGGCTGTGATTTTTCTTCTCCGCTAGATTTAGCTTTGTCCTCCATTTTCTTCAAAACCTCTTCTGCTTTAACACCAAACAAAGTATCATGTTGTAATGGAGCATCTAATAATTTTGCTTTAACATGATCGGGCAGATTCTGTTCTTTTAACCAAGCATGTCTCCTAATGAGAGAACCTGTAACAGCGGCCCTGCAAGAGGCCTCTAGAGAATCAAAACCACATTGCAAAGTATGCTTTCCTACTTGATCAGCTGCATGCAATAAATCCTGCATTTCTTTGTTTTCTGCACATTCTGAATGTCATCATTTTTTGTTTAAGCAGTGACATTAGATATTGCTGATATTTAAGCATATGAAATTGACAATTTAAAGCTCTTACAGCCAAGGTAGCAGAAGTATACATTTTTTTCCCCTTTCTGTCCAGGGCCCTTGAATCCCTATCAGAGGGTATAGGTGTTTTTGCAGTGGATACCTTGACCCCTTTGGGACCTTGAGAGATTGTTTCTGGGTCTGCAGCAGGGTTTTTATAAAGAAATTTATGTGAATCAGGAACCCTGTAGTATCTGTCTGGCTTAACAGGAGCCAGTGGCAAAGAGTCAGGAGACAGTCCGGACTCTGAAAATACATCATCTACCATGTCTAAAACAGGAGGAATAGCAAGGGGCCTGTGCTGGGGTAATAAAAGGAAGTCTCTGAGCCTTTTCTTGGATTCTGAGAAATCTTGGCTCTCCCAGTGGAAACGTTCCCTCATAGTATGCAGGGTTTCCCCAAAAGAATAATTCTCAGGAGGAGAGGCTGAAGGAACAGATTCTTCAGTATCAGAATCCTCATAGAGAGGAAGAGAATATTTCTGGTCAGAAAAGGAATCAGAGGAAATGGAAACCTGATCTGAAGATGCATATTCTATCTCTTGCCTAGGCCTCTTATCAGGAGGGGAATGGGAACCCCTGATCAAAGTAATTAGGTCTTCGGCCATTTTAAGCATCTGTTTTTTAGGCATGGAGGCGTATCCAGGAGAATGTTGTACTTGTTTCTTTGTCTTTAGAGCTGCTTTAGTCTTTGCCTTTGAAGCTGAAGATGGTTTTACATATAGCTGTGTAGGCCTGAAAACACCCTCAGAAGCTGATGCCTGCTCAGCGGCTCCAGACCCACCTGAGGGAATAGTTTCCGAGTGTCCAATACCTTGAGTTTCCAGCGGCCTAGTCGGCTCCACGTGGGAGTCGGAAGCGGCCTGTGGCTCTGACGTAGCGGGCGTCAGGAGCTGCGAAAGCGCCTCACTGAGAACCGGCGACTGGCCTAGCGGAAGCCTCATCGTCGGTTTTAGACTTTGGGTGCCTGTCCTTTTCTTTGCACTTTTTATAAACTCTGGTAGTCGGTTGCTCCAACGGCATTATATAGTTAAATCTTCTGCCAAAATAATGAAATGCAAAATCGTACTGACACTTAATAGTATGTTGGTTAAATCTTGCACAAAACCGACAACTAGCAACGTCGTGGTCAGGGCCTAGGCAAGGAATACAGTAAGAATGAAAATCCTTATGAGGTATTTGCTTCCCACAAGAAATACAATTATTAACTTTTTCTGATATCGGTCTGGAGCAAGAAAAAAGTTTCCCCAACGGGGTACTTAGCTTTAATGAAGACTTCGGATCTGAAATTCGAATTTGAAAATCTCAGGTGTCAGCCGACCGGCACTTGAGAACTCCTTTTGCTTCGGGCACCGCGGGGCAAGAAAGACTGAAGAAAATGTTGGCTGCATCTTTTATACCCCTGGCGCACTGATGTCAGGGAGGAGGCGACAGCAACAGACGCCGGACCTAGACTTTGGAACTCAGGCCGACTGCGGGTAGCCTGCCAGCAGGATAACCCCAATTGTAATGACTGCAACAGTGAAACACGATGAACATCAGTAAATAAATAACTTGTTTTAAATGACATAAATGTTCTTACAGCTTTTCTGCTTATACTTTTATACCATCATCAGTATCTTCTACTACTAAGCAGCCATTTCTAGATCCATAATATTTACAAGGCAGTCTCTGGAATATAATCACCTTGACCATGCCCAACCTCACAGAGCACTCCCTGCCTGCATTAGAGCAAAACAAGTCAGGTCCAGGATGAATTTATGACAACCATCCAATCATCAAAAGATTGCCTTAAAGGAAATAGATGGGGGAAGCACCAGGTAATTTAAAATGTCCCTCCAGCATGCGTTATTTAATTTATTGACTTAGATTCAACTCCTTAGCTTGAGTGTTTATAAGGTCAGTCGTTTTGTGGAGATGTTGGAGATAAAAGAGTTGGATCCTTAGCAGCACAGAAAGCTAGACAAAAATCACCTCATGAGTCTGTAAAAGAAAGAGTACAGGCATACAGCCTCAAGTCTACCTTATTTGTTGAGAGTCTTTAGTCTAAAGATCTTTTCAGTTAGGAACCACTGGGTTCTTTCCAGTTTTGTGATGCATTTAGACAGATGGACATTAAAACACTCGTATTCCATAATTGTTCTGTTAGGGGCAGTGCACAGATGAATTCTAGCTTCTTTTGATCTGAATAAAATTCTTTTAGTTATTAACTGAGCTAGACAGAAAGATTTCCTGACTACTGTTGCTACAGCGATCAAAGAACAGGGGGTTATATAATCAAAGTACAGAGATCTCTGATGACTGTAAAAGCTTGGAGTGGGGAGTTATCTATACTGTAAGCTGATGTTGAGAAAAGTGACATTACTACACTAACTGCATTTAATTTACGCTCATTTGTTAATACATCTTTGATTTTTGACAGTTTATCCTTTGCTGTTGTAATACAGTATCAGATGCTGAACAAACTACAATACCCAGTTTCCAGCAAGCTGTAAATTTTGCTAGCCATACATCTGTGTCAGAGCTTTCGAGATCTGTGAAGCAGATGCTGAACAAAAGGAGTCTTTGTGAGGTGGAAACTGGTACATTAACTGTAGGTTCTATCTGCCAGACAGTTTGTCTATCTCACAATACACAGGTCTACATTTAGACCTTTAAGCTCATTTAGAATTCCAGCATGGGAAATAGTATGAAAAGTCTTACCCAGGTACTTGTATGCTGTATGAACTGCATTGTCACTATCTGCAACTTTAGTGACCTTTTCACTAAATTCAGTAGACAATCTCCCTTTTGCAAAACTATATTGCTGAGAGTCTAAAGCTATAAGATTTTTAACAGTGCTTATGAAATCTGATATACTGCAAATTAAGCTTGCTGGGATGTGAAGTGGGAGTCCCCTTATCAGTGTGTCACCTCAGGTACATATCCTACAGTGATGATTAAGCTGAACAATTTTAGGAAAGGTTCTGGTAAGGTGTCTACAAACGTTTATTAAGCAGCCATATATATTGTCAGGGCCCAGAGAATTGCTATTTTTAACTTTAGAGAGTGCAGCCATTATAAAACTGGAGGAAGAAAGGGACTCAGGAATTTGTAGAACTTCAACTGCTTCTGGTGGGAAGTTAACACTAAATTTATCTGCAAATAAATTAACAATATATTGGAAACTCCCAGATATGCTCAGAATTAGTTCAAAATGATGTGAAAATTACTGAACCTACACACATTGCTAACATACTGGCTGACAGGTTCAGTGCAAACTTCTCCCCCCCCCTCCCCCCCAAAAGGAGAGATATCTATTCCAGAGGATTGTAGCCCCCCAAACATCTCCAATGCCCAGGTGAGAACTGCCCTCACTAAGGCAAAAAACACAGCATCCATGGGACGGATGGTGTCCCGGCTGTGTGCATCATGAACTCAACGAGGAATTAAACCCACAGTTAGGACAGCTGTTTAATCTTAGCCTCACCTCAGGATGGCGACTGTGGTCCCACTTCATAAGGCGGTGCCTCCACAGACCCTGGAAATTACCGCCCCATTAGCTGGACACGCTTTATCTGAAAAGCCATGGAGAGGATCATAATGGAACTCATAAATAAAGACATAGGGAACTTGCAGACTTTGGATCCAACCCAGTTTGGCTTTGTCAAAGGCAGATCCTGCCTCTTAAACTTGGTTGACTTTTTGAGACAGTCACCAAGGCCATTGATGAGGAAAGGCAGTCCATACAGCCTACCTCGACCTGGCAAAGGCCTTGACACAATACCCCACTCAGGTATCATGAAAAACTCATCATCTTGAATGTAAACCCATACATCACAAGATGGGTTGCAAACTGGCTAAGCGACAGAACCCACAGGGTCAGAGTTGCTGGAGCCATGTCAGACTCAAAGCCTGTCACAAGTGGTGTCCCACAGGCTCAGTCCTGGGTCCACTCTTGTTCGGCATCTACTTTTCTGAAGTACAAGCAAACACAGGAGGGTTATGGCTGACAAAGTTTGCAGATGACTGCAAACTGGCCATAGTAAAACACATCTGACACAGATATCCTCCAGAAGGGCCTCACAGAAACAGATAACTGGTGCCAGAGCCATGGCCTGAAGTTAAGCTAAAAATGCATAGTCATACCCTTGGAAAAACAAGGTTACCCTAGCTACCATATAGGTGACAATCCACTGAGCACAGAAAAAGTCATCAGGGATCTGGGGACCCAAGTTGACAGTAGTCTTTCGCTTGACACTCATGTTGCTAAAGTAGTTAGGAAAACCTTCTATATCGCCCACCTGATCATGAAGGGATTCACATCTAGATCAAGGGAGGTCATCGTCCCCCTGTACTCATCACTCATTAGACCTATGATTGAGTACAATGCCCGTTCGAATGTATCTGCCCAGACACCTGATGCAGCTTGAAAGGCCCCAAAAGTTCCTCACCAAAAGGATAAAGCGTCCCAAAAATATGTCTTATGCTGCCCGACTGAAAGAACTCCAGCTTTATTCAGTCTCATACCGCTTGCTCAGAGGTGACCTGTGCCTGACATATAAGGCCATGTCAAACCCAGATTTGATGAATATGCTTCACCTCAAAAATCTAGATCCCTCAGAACCACAAGGGCGGAGACTTAAACATTGACACGGTTATAAATAGAAGCGTGCTGGAGGGACAGATTCATCACCCAGAGACTCCCTATGCTGTGGAACAAAATCCCGGTACATGTGAGGCAGAGCACCTCGCTGGCCTTGTTCAAGAGGAATCTTGACCAACGGATGGGAGATCGCAGATATACCCCAGGGATTACTTCAGTGTCACTGCTTGACAGAGGCACAGAAAAATGATAGGCATAGTTTTTATTCAAACTAAAGGGGTGGCGAAAGCCACATAACTATGGGCTAGGCTTATAAATGCCCTTGGGCAGATAGCCTAGTATGAACCTATAAACCTATGAACCTATAATCATTGTGGGTAATATGTTCATAGGTGTATACTAGGCTAATGACCACTAGAGCCCTTAAAAGTCTAGCCATGCAACCCAAATGTGACACACAAATTTGATTTGTATTTGATTTATAGGGAGTGATTTACTGGAGGCAGAGGATTCAGTATTGAAAGTTGATTGGTTGGTTGTGCTTTTAAAAACTTGTTTTTAAGTTTGGTATGCTATCTGATGAAGGGTTTTGACCTGAAAGGGCTAATTTTGTGATGTCTGGATTTTATTAAAGCATTATTATGGCCTGGTGGTCCAATTGCTTTTTTTCTTTTATTGATTTTGTTAGTTTATTAGCAGTGGACCTTAAGTGAGAAGCTTCTTTAGATTTATCTGCAATGAGTGAACTTGCATGTACAAAGAGCAATTATTTTAGCAGACTGTAAAAATAAGAAAAAAAAATTTCTAGACGCCCTGCACCACACATCCCCTGCCAACTATAGACATAATCTCTGAGACTGCCCTTACCCCACTGTTGTTCAATGTGCAAAGTCCAACACCACGATGCATTCCAATCTCACACAGAAAGCAGCTGGCAAGCTGAAAAAGCAGTCTGAGAGAGCATTTGCTCTTATAGAGTGCAACCACTTTATGCTACGTATTACACATGCACAGAGATATAGTTAACCATAAAATCCACCTATTTCTCCCTAACTCATTCCTTGTAGAAAAAAATTATAGTGAGTAGTTACTAGTGTATATTTCAGTTTTTAAGGCAATATACTTAAATTGAATTAAATATAATTTCTTTTCTCCAAGATGTCTTTACCTTCACCTCTATGTTAAATAGAAGGTGCTACAGTATTTGTAAAAAAAGTTTGCTATGACGTGATAATTGCTGTCTATATTTTTTTTTATATTTGAAATCTTTCTTTCTACAATTGTATAACGACCTATCTTCTGCAATCTGATGTTATTTTACTCATTGTGGAACCTTTCTCCACAGGCCTCCACTGAAAATGGGTTTTTGACCCAGTGGACTTTCCTGGTCAACAAATGTCAGTAAATAAATACAAACAAAATGGTCTCTGCTGCAGAATAATTAAAATTTAAATAACACAACTAGCAGGTCCACATTATGCACAGGCAATAACTGTCTTGACTTGGAAATTGACACAGCAAGACTTTTAAAATACTAAATGTAAACAGCAATGAATATGTTAAGAGACTTGAGGTTAAAAGCTGTGATGCCTTTACCTAGCAAGAGAAAAAGTTCATATTTATGATAATTTACCAAGTGAATCTGATAAATACCTAGACACCAAAACACTCAATATAATGATCCTAAGAGAAACAGAGCATGAAATATGCATGTTCAGGAAGGTAGTATAGTATTAGGAAAAAGAAATTGAAATCCTTAGATATAACAAACACAAGGTAAGAACTACAGCTTCACAGACATGGAAAAACGACATAGATATATATAATACAGACAGAAGTAACCTCTTTTCATGAGCTGCTCATTGGAATACAGTAGAACATTACAAATATCTAAAATTCAAAATAAAAGAATGGAACAAAAATAAATAATGCATTCACTGCATCTATGACACAAGTACTAAATACCATAAAAATACAAGGGCTACAATACAGGACCACCAACAGTAAATTTTCCCTAACCAACATACCCCCAACTAAACCTTTAGCAACCGAACATTCCCCTCCAAATAGACATCCATGTTACACAAGAACACAACTGGGTTGGGTTGCATGGCTAAGCTTATAAAGGCCCTGGTATTCGTTAGCCTAGTATATATCTATGAATCTACAGGCAAATTTTGTAACTAAGTCAATATGCAAAAATTATGGATGACAGATACCTACATAAACAAATGTTTTATTATGGAAATGCAATCACGTGCTATGTACTGCAAGTATATGGCTCAAAAATAATTTTCAAAAAAATCTGAGATTCTTTCAGACAAGAAAGCTAAAACTCAACTAAGTAAATCAAGAAGGTAACTCTCTAAAATACAGCTTACACAGTATATACAGGTATGTAAACAGGTTCTAAGGCAATAGAGAAAGAAGACTTCCAAGGAAGGGGACAACACTGACCAAAGGACAGCAGTGCTGAAGCTTACTAATATTTGACCAAACAATGCAGGAAGATGCTCTTGACAGAAGTAAACAAGACTACAACAGGGGCTAGTGGGTGAAACTTCCAATTGTGCAAACAGACCACATTCTCCCAACAGGTAAAGAGAGGCATCAAGAAAGGAATTAAAAGGTCCAACCCAAAACTGCATCAGAGAAGAAAGAAGTCTCCAGGAAAAGCACTATCATCAGAAATAAGGAGCCCCAGGAAAAGCAGAACTAACAGACATGAGAATCCCTGTCTTTCTTCCCATTTTCTAATTAGTCATAGGGGAACGGGAGGTGGACTTGTCCTCAGCCTACAACCACGTATAAAGGAGGTAATGGCCCACCGCAGGGTAAATGCACACCAACAGAATTAGGCAGAACCACAAGGAATAGACGTTACCCTTGGCCGAATCCTCCAGCTACAGGGGCAATGACTGCACAGTTCAATGAGAAGTTCAAGCCATCCAAGGGAGGAAGAAACTTCATAAAGGAATGAAAATTGGTCCTCAATAGGGGCCACTGACCATCTAGCACCAAGGTCCCATCTTGCTCCTCACAAAGAACCAAAGGTAGGTTCTAACCTTGGCACATCCGAAGATGAAATTAAAAATATCAACAGGCATGTAAACAAAAACAGTTTCCTGAAAAAGCCAAATGTGGAGGCATATTGCACCTCTCCTTCCCATACAGAAATGGACTCACTTGAACACAAGTGAAAAATTTCTCAGCAGCTTCCAAGTTATCCTGCCAGAGCACAGTAACAGGTTCACAGAACCTAGCACATAAGGGACCCCGTCTAGCACATAAGGGACCCCGTCAGAAATCAAAAAGCAGCACAGCCTTCTATCAACAGGGGAGAAAACCATGATCAGGCCCAAGGCCAGTTCTACATACTACAAACTGCATACATTATCCACTACCTTCCCTGGTCCTTGTAAGAGGTCAGAAGGCAAACAAGTGTCTTAAGATGTAAGTCACGGAACAAGGGAAAGAGTAAGCGTCTAAAAGGAAAGGTCACAACTGCAAACTTGCTCAAGACCAAGGGGCCCAGTAGTAAAAGAAGAAAAGACATCAGTTGCCCTTGAAAGCAGAAAAGATTAGCCTCCTAGGTGCCCCATCCTGGCAACACAATCTAGGGCAAGCACCCCACAAGTGCTTCCCCCTCTCAACACAATGACAGAACTGACAGAGAAAAGTGGCTAGACAATCGCACACCAAAATAAGAAGCGTGGACAACAGTCAGCTGGGAAGCAAAACATTCTCATGATGGAGAAGGCTCCTTACAAGGGGAGGGGGATGACTATCTCCCAAACAAGTGCCCTAAAATGGATCCTCCTTTGGGACAGGGGCTCCACAACTTATATCAGCCTGGATGATATTCAGGGTCACCAGAGAAGAAACTTCACCATATCAGATACAGCTCACCAAAGGGAGCAGGGCAGGATAAGCTCAGTGGTAAGACAAGATATCAGCTGTAAAGCACCGCCTGACCAAAGCCCCAACTCTGGTGTTGTTGCAGAAAATATAGATGAAAACATGGGAGTCCAAGATTATTCCCAAGACACCATCCAACTTGTCAAGCAGTAAGCTAAAGCATCATTATAGAGGCGAAACAGCCAAGTTTCTCCATGGCATCAAACTAAAATCTCTAGGACTGAAGTTCCATTCCCACTATGACATGCAGTGTGAAACCTGCTACCATCCTTCAGTAAAACAAGCCATTAAGATGCGAAATGCACAAGAAGCTGAATCAAACAGATTTAAATGTAAATATTTTTTCAGAAAACATAAGGAAATTAATAAATTGTGTGAAATCTCTGGTTGTTGCTTCCAGTAAATCTTGCAGCATGTAATGTGATCAGAGTACAAAAAATGTGTAAGAATCTTCAGCTTTTTTTTTTTTAGCAGACAAATACTGGAAACTGAAACTGCTCTAACTGCTCTTTGTATCTATACAATGACAAAGATCCCCCCCCCTCAAGAACCCAATAATCACCTTATTTAAACTGAAGCCTTGCACCCCAACCGCATTTAAAAGACTGTGGAAACGCAAAGCTTACTTTCAAAAAACAGGACATGCCGAAAAGGCTTTAAGATCAGAAAACAACTGTTGGCAATAGCAAATGGTCTTTGCCTTCTGCGGTGTGCTGAACACATTTTTTTCATCTGATAATTCATATCTGGAATTCATGGCCTTTGAGTTGTCTACAAGCTGCAAAAGGCTTTAAAAGTCAAGCAGTAGAGAACATTTAGTGCATATTTTAGTTAATAGCTAGTAACAGTACTGAAATGGTGTGGCTGGTGCTTTTTCTATAAACTCATGCTCTATTTAAATCCTTGGTTTTATATTATCATGTGCAAGGATTTATTTGCCTCATACATAATCTTACAAAAGTGCACTGCTTAGTTTTATTAACTTTAACTAAACTATTTTATTGTTCACCTTTAAAAGCTTGAGACTGTTGGATAAGGGTATGTGTGTAGCCTGATTATACTACTTGCTAATATCAAAAGTAAGAAGTTTGGCTGGTTTACCCACCACTGCCAAATAATTCATAGAAATGCAGCTTTCAAATGCAGTATGTGTTACATATGTACACACACACATATATTTAACCAGTGGGGTCTTTCTCTGTGCAAGTTTAAATGTTTCACAATTCTTCTCTTTAGCTTGCATACATGTGTACAAGAACAACACATCATTTCAGCAGAATAGTATGCTGTGGCGACCCCTAACCAGGAAAAGCTGAAAGAAGAACAAGTATGGAAATGAATAAAACATCTGTATGACCTGCCAATGAGATAAAGCAACAGTACAGATTTAAGTACAAGACAAGACAAATCCACAGCAAATAGTACTACCACTTGTAGATGTCGCAGCAACTGCCAAGGCAGGTCAATTGCTTTCCATTAGTTCAATCAGACAGCACTTTCAAATATTTCCTGCCTAGCTGTTACTTATTTTTTTTCATGTCACACATCAAACATATTGCACATGAAGTTTGTTTGTCTTTTCCCGGTTAGGGGTCGCCACAGCGGAACTCCGGTCCGCTAATGAATGGCAGTAGATTTTTATGGTGCCGAGTTGCCAGCACGACGCCCAAACTTCAGCAAAGGCACGCCCATTCACGCATGTCTTTCGGAGGCCACTCGACCGTGGGGAGGACATGCAGACTCCACACAGAAGGCACTCCAGCCGAGAATCAAACGGGAGAACCTCTTGCTGTGAGGCAACAACGTTACCGCTGTACCATCGGGGCTTCATATTGCGCATGTACAGTTGTGTAAAATGTTAACATAACAGCAAACGTTCTTCTCTTCACTGTTGCAGTAGTTCTTACCAGCGGAATCTCCTGCCAAGGATAGGCTAACATCTGGGCACCAAAGCCTTCAGTTTTTACTGGGGTCGTACATCATATGTATGCTCCTCACGCAAGGCATAGGGCATAAAGGTGACATATGGACGCACACACTTCAAAACTGGAAACACCCAGGAGGAGCAGAACGTTCTTAGGGACTAGGAGGAACATGTGCATACAGGAGGAGGAAAAAGAAAAGAATCCCTGGCCAAGACGGCAAGAAAAACTGGGCAGAGCAGAGGGGGTAGGAGAATACTGCAACAGTGAAGAGAAGGACATCTAGTGCTATGGTAAGATTTTACACAACTGTAATATGTCCTTCCATGTCACTGTTGCAGTATCCTTAACATAAGGGAGAGTACAAAGGCTCAAGAGGAAACCTGTGAGGAGGAAGGCACTCAACAGTCCTCTATAAACCCATGCAGGATAGCCCTGGCAAAGCCATCTCATGCTCTGAAAATAACATCCAACTTGTAGTGCTTAGTGAAGGTATGGACAAAGTCCAAGTAGCAGCCTCAAGGATGGAATTGGTATCCAATTCTTTGAGCATCAGAAGAGGTAGAATAAGTCTTTACAGAAATTGAAAGACATTTACCATGAAAAAAATAACAAAAAGAAGCGGCCATAAAAATCCAGGAAGAAATGGTTTGTTTAGTATCTGCCAAACCCAAAGACCTGGGATAAAAGTAAAGAAAAAGCTGCTCAGATTTGCGAACAGCCTTAGCCTTACCTAAACAGTATCTGAGCTGTCTATGCAAATCCAAGGTGTGAAGAACCTTCTCACTGGCAGACTGCGAAGAAGGATAAAAGGAAGGAAAATTAACAGACTGATTAAGAGACAACTCATTAACCACCTTTGGCATAAAAAAGGAGTAGTATGAACAGACACCTTATCCCAGTGAAAAACTAAAAGGAAAGAACAGCCATGAGAGCCTGAAGCTCAGATACTCTCTTAGCTATAGTAAGGGCTAAAAAAAGAAGAGTCTTCCAAGCACAATGTTGTAAGAAAGCTGAAGCAGCAGGCTCAAAAGGAGCATGACTTAATTTTTCAAGGACAAAACTGAGATCCCAGGAAGGCAGAATTGGCCTCCTTGGAGGCCTAAGATGAAGGACACCCTTAAGAAACTGTTTGACTTCAAATCTAAAGGCCAGATCAGGAACTAAGGGCAGACAAGCAGAAACTGATAGGTGAGCTTTAACTGAAGAATATGCCAACCTAGCATGGAGAAGATCACACAAATAAGAGAGAACCATAGGAACCTGCAATGAAAAGGGATCCTGATTTCAAGAGAGATATCAGGCAGAAAATCTCTTCCATATAAACAAATATGACTTTCTAGTATTGAGTTTCCTGGCCTCCTGCAGGACCTGAAGCAAATCTTCAGAAAACAGGTGCCTAAAAGAGATCAAAGCCCTATCACCCTCAGCAGCAGCTGAAGAGTGAACAAGTGAGGATGGATAACAGACCCCTTTTCTTGTGTAAGAAGGTCCACTTGGTTACGGAAACTTGTGGTGACTGCCCCTGGGCAACTGAAAAAAAGGGGAACCAATGCTGTCTGGGCCAAAAGGGAGTCACAAGCAAGATTTTAGGGGAGACTTGCCTGAACTTGTGCAAGACCCTCGGAAGCAGAGGAAGGGGAGGAAAGGCATACAGAAACATCCACTTCCAAGGAAAAGATAGGGCACCAACCTTCCAAGCCACAGGACTTAGGACTCTGGAACAGAATAGAGGAAGTTGTCTGTTCAGAAGAGAGGCAAAGAGATATATCTGAGGAATACCCCATGGATGGACACTGTCAAGGTACACATCTCTGTGAAGCATCCATTCATGAGCCTGTGTGCTGGACCTGCTCAGTCTGCCACTATAGTGTGCTCCGAGGGAATGCAAACAGCCTGAAAAGTCATGTGATACTTGACAGAACGATCCCAGACCTGAAGAGTTAGCCTGCAAATAAGGTATGACCTTATACCCTCTTGCTTGATGCCATACCACATCACTGTGGTATTGTCTGTGAAAACTTTGAGGGGGCCCAGGATGAAGGAGGGTATGAAAGGCCTGAAGAGCTAGAAGTAGTGCCCTCATCTCCTTAAAGTTGATGTGGTCTGTCCTGTCTGTGGCATCCGAAAAAAGCTCCAGAGTCAGGACAGGAAGCTGGAAAGGAAGCCCAAAGTTGAGAGAAAGCTGATGAATCTACCACTGAAGCGCAAGCATGTGACAGGGAAGGAAGGGAACAAGGAAATTCAGAGTAACAGTGTTGAAGCCACACTGACTTGAGGTACCACTGAAGCTTTCTCATATGGAGCCTGGCCAGAGACAGCATAAGAATGAAGCCATAAACCCGAGGGCCCTGAGAAAGCCCCTGGTCGTGACTGAAGTCAGAGGAAGAAGAGACTAGAATAATGCAATCAGAGACAGGGCCTTTATGGCAGGTAGGGATGCCAGCATGGCAATGTTCTGGATCCTGCAAATGAGAAAAACATGATCCTGAGAAGGAGTTAAGACTCATTTTTGAACCCCATACACTGCAGCAGGGAAATAGTAAACTAGAGTTCCTGAAGCAGAACCTCGGGGAAACGAGGCCTGAATGAGTAGATTGCCCAAATAAGGAAATATCTGAACCCCTCTCATCCTTTAAAAAGCAATCACAGGAGCAAGGCATTTTGTGAATATCATTGGGTCAAGTAGAGATCAAAGGGCAAGGCAAAGAACTGAAAATGCAAGTTAGAAACAGAGAAACAAAAAAACTTCCTGAAAAGAGGATGGATGGGGAAACGAAGGTAGGCATCCTTGAGATCTAGAGAGATCAGAAATACCCAAGGAACAAGAAGAAGAAATAAAGTTTGAAGGGGCAACGTCTGGAAGGAGGGGTCCTTCAAAAAGGTGTTGAGCTGAGAAAGGTCCAGAATTGGCTTCCAGAAGCCCTCCTTCCTAGGAACCAGAAACATTCTGGAATAAAAACTCTTCCCTTCTCGGACAGGGGGCACAGCCTGAATGGTGCCCTGAGCCAAAAGAGAATGAAACACCTCTGGAAAGGCAGGAAGCTGTTTTTGAAGAGGTTAAAGGATGCCCAAAAAGGGAGTAAGAGACTTCTAAACCATAAAATACCTCTGGTGGATGATAGACAGAACCCAAAAGTCTGTTGTGATCCTTAACCAATTTGGGAAGGGACTGGGAAAGACAAAAGGACAAGGGAACCTGGCCAAGGGAAATGGGAAAAGCAAGCCATCAAATGGAACTTGCCCTGAAAAAAAGGTTTCTGAGAAATAGGCGTTTGGATCGATTTAGCAGGAGGTACACATCTAGAACCCCTTTTTAGACTTGGGTGGAGGACAAAAGCTGATTTGGAAGAGCAATTCCTCTGAAACTTAGGGAAAGGAGAAACAAAAAACATGTTTCAACTCCTGCAGGGCTTTGTCCTTATCCTGGAAGGATTAAAAAAGTGCAGCAGCAGCAGAGACAAAAGATTTTTATTATCCAAAGGAGCATCCAATAATTTGCCCTTAATGTCATCAAGCACAGCCTGAAGACAAAGCCAAGAATGACACCTCATAACAGAACCAAATGCAGCAGCTCTGGAAGAAGCATCAACTGCATCATAACTGCACTTAATAGAGTAGCGAGCCACTTAAGAAGTAGAACCCAACAAGGAAAGGGCCCAAAGTCGTCTTCTCAGAATCAAGAAGGTCAAAAACAAGCTGAGAAAGGAGGGTTAAATATACACCTAGTCATACGAGTCTGATAATTAATAGCCCTAAAAGCCACGGTGGCAGCAGTATAGACCTTTTTGCCCAACCTCTCCATAGCCTTATTGTACTTGTACATCGTACAGGGTAACAGCTTGGAATGTTCATCACAGGAGACACAGACACCACTGAAGGATCAGAAGAAAGGCGTTTTCACAGAAAATTATAATCATCAGGCACCTTGTAAAATCTGTCAAGCTTCCTGGGATCTGAGAATCAAGAGCTACAGAAGTTGCGAAAAGGTATCTAGGATGGCAGCCAGAACTGGAGGAACAGCAGAAGGCTTGGAAGTATCTGGAGGAGCTCATAAAACCTCTTCTGGATATCAGAAACCTGAGAACAATCCCAATTAAAGAATTCCATCACACACAAAATAGTGTCCCCAAAGGAGAGTTCTTCTAAAGGGGGATCTGGACTGATAGAATCATCATCTTCAGATCTACAGTCCAAGGAGAAAGGGATCTGTGAAGAGTAGATTAACGGCTCTTCCCAAGAATCCTGATCCTCATCAGAGGAATCCTGCTCCATAGGTCTCTTAAGAACAGTAGAGGATCGGAGAGGGGCAGGTACAGAGATCACCTAAGGAGGTTTTAAAGCCATTAAAGCATTAAACAACCTCATGAGTAAAATCCTGTCATTCTCATTTGGGATCTTTAACTGCAGGGGTTAATATGCTTGGTTTTCTGTCTCTTTCTCTGCCAGACGTCCTCACAAAAAAAAAAAAAAACTAAGAGGGCTGAACCCTTGCTGACACTCGCGTAGCTGGGATCTCCTTCCATACTAACATCGGTGGAAGCTCTCTCGTTCCTTCAGATATACTCCACTGAGGTTCCGCCAACATATGGAGCAGATGGAAAAGCCTCTGAGGATGTGCAAGAAGTTGGACCCATGCCAGCCTCCAACAGGTTTATGGCAGTAGAATCTGATGCAACAACTGAACGATTCTCTAGGCTTTCACCAGTTTTGAGAGAAGTCCAGGGGAAGCTAGACAGAAGCTGTATCATACCATTTTTTCTTGGCCTTTTTTTTTGGCTGGTAGCTGACCTTTGAGACAGGAAGACTCCACCAAAGCACCCTGAGCCAACAAATTAAGATACTGGTTTTCAAGGTAAATAGACAAGGAGGAAAGGCAACTATGAAGGGTCTTGGGGACACTTGGCAGACAGAACACTGATTATGATCACCAGAAGCACACAAACAGAAGAGACACTGTTCGTGGAATAGAGATCATTGTGGAAAATCTGCCTCCCACACTGACATTTTCCCTTACTGGATGCCATGTAACCAACAACACTAAAATAAAAGAGAAGATAAGAAAGAACCCCAGCAGGGCATTTACCTGAAAATGGTACCAACACAGAAGAAGAGCGTTCAGACAGACGTTGAATGATGGTGTTTGGACTGGCAGCAAAGAAGTGCTGTAGTGTGTGCTTTCGCATGTCACCTTTATGCTCTACGCCTTGTGCAGGGAGCATAATGTGACATACGATGCCTGTAAACACTAAAGACTTTGGTATACTGGCCAGATGTTGGGCTATCCCTTTCATAAAGAATACTGCAACTTTACTCTCTCCAAGTCAGTCGAAGATATGTGCAGTTTAAAATATGGCCACTTTGAAGACTGCTGTCATCTTATATTCTTGGCCCAATTTAAGCCTCCTAATTCATGAAGTTAAAAGGTAGAAAACACTCAAATATGTAGAAGTCTTTTTTTTTTTTTTTTTTAAAGAGGACAACTGACTTTTAGAGATTGAAATGCAAACTAACTGAGGCAACATTTTCTGACTCGAGAAGCAGTCAATAACAAATCCATGCAAAAGCAACTACCTGACTTCTCAGTTTCAGTAGAACTGAATGTAGCATCATATTTACCTTTTGCTGGACCTGCCTGCAAAAAGACCAAATTAAATAATCTTCAGTAATAATCACACGTTTTTTTTTTTTTTTACAATAATGCAAAGTACAGTTGTGTAACTAAAGCTTACCATAAGACAAGATGTTCAAGTGATCACTACTGCAGTAGCCTTAGCTATATGGGTTAGACCCTGCCAGCTTCCAAAGATTCAGGGCACCATCCATGCACCCAAATTCTTAGGCAGCTTAAGCTGAGCTGATTAAAATACAAGTTTGAGCATGAAGCCCTTCAGTGCTTTCCTGCCAGCAGACAGAGGGAGGCCGAGCCCAGAAAGAGCAATGCTGGGAACAACAAAAAATAAATGCATAAAAAAAAAAAATAAATAAATAAAAAAGGGTGATGAGGGAGGAAGTTGCTACTTCAGCAGTGACCATTTCAACATCTACTGTTACGGTAAGTTTTAATTACACTTCTGTACTATAGATTCATCATCTTGATCACTGCTGCAGTAGCCTTAACTATATGGGTAGATTAAGAAGAAAAAAAAAGAAGAGTCCAGAATCCCCTGGAGAATGGTCCTAATAAAACTTGAATTGGTCCAAGAGCAGGATTCAAGCTTATAGTGCTTTGCGAAAATATGTACAAAGGGCCAAGTAGCAGCTTCTAGAATATAACCCTTTCCAAGGCCCTGGTCAGGTGGGCCTTGACCCTGCCTGGAATAGTTTTGTTATGGTGCATATATGGCCTTAGACAACCATTTGGAAATAGCCTGTTTTGACACAGGTTGGCCCTTCTCACTTTCACAATAAATGAACAATTAATATCTGAAAGATTTAACTTAGTTATTTTATTTATTTATTTAACATTTGTTTACTGGGAAAGTCTGACTTGGAACAAAGCCAATTTTCAGCAGAGGCCCTGAGAGAAACGCACTAGACGCATGTCTTTGTAATATGGGAGGAAACCGGCGCACCAGGAAGAAACCCAGACAAATGCAGAAAGGACATGCAGACTCCACACAGAAGGCACCCCAGCTGAGAATTAAACCAGAGAACCTCTTGCTGTAAGGCAACAACGCTACTGCTGCACCACTGTGCCGTCCTTCTGTCAAGATATCACCTGAGTTGTCTGTGGACATCCAAGGTACGAAGTATCCTTCCTCCCTAATTTTTAGGTTCAGGAAAGAAAACGGAGATGGATAATGTGGCTTAAAGAAAACTTGGATACCACCTTATAGAGTCATAGGTGTGTACTAGTCTAATGACCACAAGGGTCTTTTTAAGCTTAGCCATGCATCCTAAATCTCTGACAAGTTCTAGTACCCTTGATACGTTTAAGCAGGGGACTGGAAGATGAATCATTTACAAGCAGGGACCTGGGAGAGCAACCATTTTTAGGCTGCCTGCATCTATTAGAGACATAGGTACCAAACCAGGGATAAATGTCCTGTTCCCCATTCAACTGTCCAAGCTGCACTTAAACTGGGTTAGGGAGGAACTATGCTTCACATGGATGGGGAGCCTCTTCCAGAGAAGTGGTAGTATCTGGGATACAGTCTCTGGGATACATAACTGTCTCTCCAACAGGTCCTATTTATATCACGGGCTAGGTTTAAGTCTTTAGAATAGGTAATATTAGTGCTGTTTGTTTTGTGTATATGAATGAGTTCTATCAGGGTGGGGTGTGAGAATGCCTTGTAGGCCAGGCATAGACCTTGCATCAACAGCCTGCAGGAGACAAAGTACAGGGATAGGGATTTGAGGTGGTCTGCAAAGGACATGTTACTTATGCCCTGTATTCTTTCAGTGATGAACATCTGCAGACAGTCCAGTTATTGGTTGTGCCCGGTTAGGTATATACCAGAGGGGAACTGTAATCAATGATAAGCCTAATGAATGCTGAATACAGAAGAGCAATAACCTCCTTAGACCTAGACCCCATATCTTTGTGTACAAGTTAAACAATACAGAATGATTTCTTCACTACTGCAGACATATGATGCTCAAAGGCTAGATTACTATCGGTGTGAGTCTCCAAGCTCCTGACTACTGGATCAAATCTTAAGAGTGTGTTGTCAATATGACAGTTACCAGAGGTGGATGACTTCCCAAAGGATACTATTATGCATTTCTTGGCATTTAGTTTTAGCCCATGGCACTGACACAAGTTATTTATCTGTGTCAGCCCTTCCTATAACACCGTGTCGGAAGGGGATTCTAGACTGCTTCTAATTTACAATTGTCTGCAAATTTGGTCAGCTAGAGGCCCATGACATTGGCCTTGACTTCAAAGAGGTAAATGCCAAAAAGAAGCAGTACCAGGATTGATCCCTGAGGGACTCCACTTGTGAATGGCCTTTTTGTAGAAGCGGACTCCCCTATTCTAACTTCCTGGATCCTGTCTGTGAGCCAGCTGCCTATCCACTGGGTGACATAAGGGTTTATACCTAACCTCTTGAGTTTATCAACAATGCCCAAATGGAGTATTGTGTCAAATGCCTTGGCCAGGTCAAGGTAGGTAATGTAAACTGTTTTGCCCTCATCCACTGCTTTGGTAACCTTCTCAAAGACATCTGCCAGCTTTAATACGCATAATCTGCCTTTGACGAAATCAACAAGGGATAGATCTAGTGTTTGGATCCAGCAGAGTTTGTCATTATTAATCATTTCCATGATAATTCTTTTGATGGCTTTGCATCTGAAACTTATGGGTCGGTAGTTTCCAGGGTCTGCAGATGGCCCACCTTTGCAAAGAGGGATGACTGTTTCTCTTCTTCATTTGTGAGGCATGAAGCCTGTCTGTAAACTACAGTTAAATATCAATTCTAGAGGGCCTGATAGATCATGTTTCACATTATTTAGAAGGCATCCTGGGATACTGTCTGGGCCTATCAATGCAGTGTTCTTGGCCTTACAAACAGTATTGAGGACATGTTTGCTAGTGACAGTAGAGGGAGTTATAATAGATGGTACTTCTGAGAGGAGGTTTAGAGGAGAGAGGAATAAGTTAGACATGAATTTGTCTGCCAGTAGGTTTGCTACATCTTCTGGCTCAGTATAGGTGGCTCCATTAACAATGAGCTATGCACACAAATGTGTATTGCCTTTGAGGTTGCAGACATAGCTAAGGAAGGCCTTGTGGTTGTCCTTGGCCTGGGAGGCCAAATTTACCTCACCTTTGGTAGACCTTATTCGTCCTCTAAGTTGTTTGTTTAGTCTAATGAGAGAGTGTATTTATCCTGCTAGGTGCTGCACCCCGTAATTTTTCCCATGATTTTCTTCCTCTTGTTGCAGAGCCTACTGCTGTTGTGATTCCACCAGGGTGGCTAGTTTTTGAGTTATGTACTTTTCATTGGTTGGTACAGCTTCCACTGTGCAGCTGTTAACATGCTTGTATAGGGTTTCTGTGAACAGTTCTGCAGAGGTAGCAGCGTTCTCAGGGTTTAGGAAGGCTTGAAATTTTGCCAGGTTATCACTTAATAATAGAAAGTTAGCCTTAAAGTAGTACCTAAACAATGCAAAGTTAGCTAGAGTTCCAGGTTTTATTTTTACTTCAAAGAAGATGGTTTTGTGGTCTGACCTCACCAGAGAAGACATTACACTAAGAGGTGTGCAGCACTCTCCTATATTAATGAGGACCAGCTCCAGTATGGATGGTGTACTGACAATCTGGTCCAGGAAGTTTATGTTTAGAAAAATTCAGGAATCTCCATGCCTGCACAAAGGGAGGTCATTAACTGACACTGTGAACAGACCCATAGATCTAGCCAGCCTCACCTGCAAGGTCATGGAAAGAATTATCACGGACCTTATCAACAAGGACACAGGTGACCTCCAGAACACTGGACCCAACCCAGTTTGGCTTTGTTACGGGTTAATCATGCTTATTAAGCCTGGTAGACTTCTTTGAGAACATCACCAAAGCCATGGATGAAGGTAAGACAGTACACACAGCCTATCTCGACTCTGCGTAGGCTTTCAACACAATTCCCTACTCTGGCATCATTGAGAAACTCTCCCAGATAGGGATTAACCCTTACCTTACTAAATGGATAGCCAGTTGGCTTACCGACAGAACACACACTGTCAAAACTGGTGACTCAACCTCCACCAGTAGAGTACCACAGGGTTCTGTGCTGTGCCCCTTACTGTTTGGCATCTTGTTCTCAGAAGACCAGACCAAAGTAGACAGCCTTTAGCTCACAAAGTTCACTGATGACTGCAAACTGGGAACAATCACAGAGTCCCCCAACGATGTCAAAATACTGTATTACAAGAAGGGTTAACACAAACAAATGATTGGTGCCAAAGCCATGGTCTAAAACTAAATGCAGAAAAATGCATTGTTATTCCTTTTGCCAAAACCAAATCCCCTGCATATTACAATATTGACAGCACCCCCGA